>NC_056739.1:691434117-691556617 GCF_019279795.1 Protopterus annectens | reverse complement strand
CACGGTCAGTGCAGGATTTAGAACATTCAATATTTTCCAGGTTGAGAGCCTATTCCTTTAGCACTTTAGTTGCTTAGTCTGTTTCTTGTATGAATTATGTATTTTATATCCAGACATGACTGCTTTAGGCAACTGTTACATGAAGTATGGTACATAGTTATTTCCTACAATCACAGGACATTTGCCATTGTATCATTGTTGGTCAGGACACACCTACCCAAACAGTGACTGTCCCTCACACAGTGGGTCCGGAGGTACCCTGTTTATGTCAGTGCCTTAATCACCCTATTTCCAAGTGCCACTATGCGAATGTATACAATATATTCTCTCGATTATTCATGTGGGGAGACGTGCCTCACGGGCAGGTGTTTGATCCTGGGTAGTAGGTTCTGCATGACCGTCTAGGGCTGAACAGTCTCGTGCACCACACCTACTGCACATTCAACTTGTGTCCGGATGTCTACAGGACTGGACATCGTGTCGTGATACCCAGTCTGATGTTTACACAGGTTACTTATCCCATGAGGGATATCCAAAAATTGAACAAGACCAATACCGCCCATTCTTTTGGCTTTACAAAAATGTGTTAAGGTTTTACATGCAAGGGATACATAGTTTGCAATCCTGACACTGCCTGCTACATATGAGTAGTGGTCACTATGTGTAGATATGCTAGTAGGCCGAGTATGGCTGGATTTGGTGGATGTTCAGGTATGGGGGTGGGTTGTATGCTGTGGAGGGGATGATGGGTATTCAATTATGCATCCAGGTGTGTTGAATTTGGATGGGCCGGTTCCATCCAGACCATTCTGTGGGTATGTGCTGGTGACGTTTCTGTACATTTGTATCGCACATTTTAATATTCATATGTTTGTGTGATTGTGTTCTACAGTATGGCCTGTCAGGTTGTATTGCAGATGTGTATACTTGTTCTTTGTGTTTCTTTCTGATTCACCTGCTGCTCCCTCATACACCTCCAGTTCACCTATTCTGCATCCAACACAGTCTCGCCTTTGTGGATTGTACCATTACCCATCCCCCACACACACATATTCCTGACACTCCATCCATCACTTCTTTGGTTGATGGCCCATGACATGGTCAAGGGAACACATTGCATACACTACATATGTCAGGTACCTGTATGGTTGTGTGGACTACCCTGGCATGTTTCACCTTCCACATGCTGTACATCATGCACATAGGTACACGCCCATACTTAACTTTCATGACATGGTTGGTACACCCGGGTAATACCCGTTCAACTGTGACACATCCTGACAAGTATGACTTGGACCACATATGGGCGGATTTTGGCCGACTGCTCTGACCATTGGTAGGGTGCCACCTTTTCATATGTCCAGGATGGGATATATTCCAGACACAAATCTGATTTTACAGGACAACACATGCCCACGGTCAGCACTACGGATAATACTTTTCCTTTCTGCCTACATGTTAGCTTATTGTTGTAGCAGTTTATATGCTCCTTCTGTTTTGTTTTCTTGCTTATTCTATTTCTTGTCACATGTGGTATGTTACATACAGACATACCTATTGTATGTGACTATTACATGCGACATGGGATATAATTCTGTCATACGGTCGCTAGATATTTACATTTATCATGGTTTTGGTATGGACACATCTGCCCAGCTGTGTACTATCCCTCACAATGTGGGACAGCTGGTAACCCTGACCATTGGGCTAGACGTAGCTATTGGCAGCACGCTAGCATGATGCGTTTCACTTCCACTTGGTATAACTATTGACACTGCATTAGAATACGGGCACACGGTTTTCAATGTCATTTGTTCGAGGGATGGAGACTCAATATTCCCTACCGTGCATTTGTGTTTGCTTCTTAATTTTGTGTTCGCAAGAACTGTCTTGCATGCTTTGCATACGTTTCAGTATCCACTGACACTGACAGGTGTGATTACTATTGCAGGCAAATTGTTATATTCAAGCATTTTAGGTTACACGTCGACAGCTGACATTTCCACGCCTCCGTGCACTTCGACACGCCCTATGCACTCATGTTCATTTCCTATGCACGTGGCTGTGGCAGCAGCGCACCTTCATTAATATGCATTTGGCATTACTGCACCATCTACGCGCCGCACGGTCGGCGCAAACCTAACGCCGTCCTTGCGCCAAGCTTCATGAATCCCGGGCATTATTTTAGCATCTGCAATAATGCTCCTGGCAGCACCAGATTTTTTTGGCAATTTTCTGACTTTCTGATTTGTGTGAGCTGTTTGGCTGAGAGGAGTGGTGTGGTGACATAAGTGGTATTACTGTATTTTTTTTACAATAATGCTGTCACTGATCAGCCAGATACTTTGGCCAATATGTTTGGCTTTATGGTTTGTGTGCACAGTAGGGATGAGAGGAATGGCATGGTGGGAAATGTTATTACTGTGTTTCTACAATAATGTTGGCATGATTAATCACATATTTTTGGACAATATTTCTAGCTTTGTGATTTGTGCTAATTGTTGGGATGAGGAGAATGGTACAGTGAGAAGTGTTATTACTTTGTTTTTACAATAATACTGACAGTGATCAGATAGTATGGGCAATATTTTTCTGGCTTTGTGATTTGGGTGCAACAACTTGGACTGGAGCACTTTAATGTATGACAGCTTGTTTGTCTGTATTGTGAAGCTGAAATAATATTACTCAGCCATCAGACTTCATGGCTATAATTGCTGGGTTGGGTGTGGTGGGTTAGATGAAAGTAACTGACCTTCACTATCTGGCTTTGCATGACTAGTGCGTTTTTTGAGAAGTAAGATGGAATACTTAATGGAACACCTGATATGCACAAATAGCATAGGTGTAATTGCTGTGGCTGTCCTGTGTGAAAAAAAAAATGACTTGCTACCTGCTGTTTGTTGTTTTGGCTTTGTAGAATGACATGATTAGGTGAAGCAATATGCAGATTTTAATTTGTGGCAACTGTTTTGAACAAATGGGAAATGCATTACAGTGTCCTCTTTTATCACAACCAGACATCTGAATTGTACATATAAAATAACTTTCTGGTAAGGGGTGAATAGATAAAAGCAACTGACCTTGTTGTCACTTGCTCAGTCATGTCTTAAAAATAATAAGAGATGAATGTATCATAGAATACCCAGACCTTCAGAACTTCTGGGGGCAGGTGGCTCACACACACCAACGCTGCACATGTGGATTGAAACATGGTCTTAGTAATCACCTCTGCCCTGAAATCACCTTGTCTAAAATCAGCTCTGTGTTTGGGTGTACACAGAGAGTTTCTGTACTTCTGTAAGGAGCTGGTGACATTGTTATTTTTTGTTTAACGTAGTGGTGCTGCGGTAGCGTTGTCGCCTCACAGCAAGACGTTGTCACGTTCGATTCTCAGTTAGAGCATCTTCTGTGTGGAGGCATGTATGAATGGGTGTGCCTTCATTGAAGGTTGTGTGTCAAGGCTGGTAACTCGGCACGTAAAAATCCACTACCAAACATTAGCGGACCGGAGTTCTGCTGTGGCGACCCCTAACCAGGATAAGCCGAAAGACACAACAACAACATTCTTCCAAACCTGAGAGGTCACTGTATTAGGTGGTTATCTTTTGGGGGAGAATAAATAAGCATGTTGTTTATATATGTCTGACAGCAAATACATAGAAGGTGGCTTCTTTGGATTGGGGTGGAGGTGAGGAGGCATGCTGTATATAAATATGACAACAGCAGCTTGAAATATGACTGTAGACATTTGTGCCTTAATTTTAATCCCAATTTAACACCAGAGGTGGATACACAGAAATTGATGACCTATTTTTGAGGTGGGGGGGCAAGTACTAAACATTCATATGATATATGTATCCTCACAAGCATTTGTCTTGTCATTTTATTGTGAACTCATATTTGGTTAGCTCTGAGTATGAAAACTTGGATACAACTTATTCCTTCTTGAAATAAAAAGTAAGATTTAATTTTTTCCATATGCATAATTTTTGTTCAAACCATTAGAAAAACAAGGTTCTAAAATGTACCTTGGAGCATCTATAACTCCATCACTTCAGTGTTGTTATTGGCATCATCACTTCTTCCATGTCATCTTTGTCAGACCTTCATCTTCATTAATATTGTCATCTTCATCATATTCAGAGTCTTCAGAATCTTCATATCTCTTCATCATATTCATCATATCTTCATTCTCAATATCATTGCATCCTCATCATCACCATCATCTTCATCCCATCTTCACTGACATCGTGCAAGTGGTCAGAATTTTCTCAGATCATATAAGAATGTCATTTGGTCTTGATAAGTGTGCAAAAGTAGCCCATAAAGCAGGAAAACTGCAGCACCAAGAAAACATCAGTCTGGGACAGAAATGTGATATAAAGAAATTTGAGCAGGAGGGAGTGTATAAGCATTTGGGAACTAATGAAGGATCAGCAGTAAAACATGAACAAATGTGAATAAAACTTAGTAAGAAATAATTTAGAAGGCTAAAATTAATACTGAAAAAAGCAAAAACAACAAACAAAGTCCAAGCTATATTGCTTTTCCTGTTCTAACTTATAGTTTTGGAGTAATTGACTGGCCTCCAAAAGGTACTGGATCAGTTGGACAGGAAAACAACAAAAATGTTTCATGCTTATCAAATGATTTATAAAACTCGGTGTATACCAAATCTATATATTCTTCATTTTGAAAGAGGTATGAGCCTCCTCGAAACTAATTACATTTTTAGATCTGCAATTCTAGGACTGCATATGTATCTGCTGACCTCACAAATAAAAGTTTCAAAACATGACTCCCATGCAGAAGCATATTGTGTTAATCAGGAATGGAAATCAAACCAAAAGTAGACAAATATCATGCAGCAACTGAATGTGCCAAAAAATAAAAGAAAGAACATAAGGTGAAGGGTCAGATGATAAGGCAAGAAATGTGGAAAATGCATAAATATAGTTGCAAGCACAGGAAACTCCTGGAACAATCTCATATTGATTAGGATCTAATGCAGGAATGGTTAAGGAGAGGTGAATTTAAACCAAATAAGACCAAAATACTAAAGGTTAAGATTGGCAGCCCAAGATAGTGGACTACATATACATTGGTTTACAAAGTCCATTGATCATTTTGGAGAAATAGGCACATGCAGGTTTTGTAAAACAGAATTAGAAACAGTTGAACATCTTGTTGTAGGGTGTGATACACTAATGGCAGAGGGCTTACATACTTGATATAATAATGTGGCAAGACTGTTGCATTGGGGATTGTGCAAACTTTATAATATTGAAGTAGCTGAGAAGCATTGGAAACATTAGCCACAAAGCATTATAGAAAATGATGAAGTTTATATCACATGGGATCACCCATTACCAACAGTTCAAAAATAGACGAGAGAAAGCCAGATATAGTAGTCCATGAAAAGAAGACAAGAGTAGCATTGATCACTGAAATTGCTACACCCAGTGACTGCAGTGTCTTACATACAGAAGGACACAAAGTAATAAAAAAACAGGATTTGCAGACACAAAGGAGGGCAATGTAGAAGGATACCCAGACAGTTCCAATAGAAGTAGGAGCAACGGGTCTTATAAAAAAGAATTTCCAGTTGTATTTAGATATGTTACCGATACATGCAACTCCATATGAATTGTAGGAGTAATTTCTGGGCATGTTGTGAGTGCTGTGAAGCATACTTTTGGCTAATATCAAAAATTGAAACAATACTAATTTCATGAGTTTTAATCATACTTTGACTTAGCAATGGGGTCCATTCCCCTCATGGTATTAGAAACCTAAAAGACTTGGAAAAATTAAACCGACAACTTTATCATCTTCATTTTCATCCCAGGCAACGTCATCATTGTCACCTTCATCATCCTCATCACATCTATCACATATTCATTTTCGTAGATGCACATTTTCCAAAAGCTTCCATTCTGGCACTAATCATTCCACTGTCTAACACAAGCACCCTTTACTGTAGAGCTATCGTTCACATGATTTACATACCCCTCTTTTCCATCCTTAAAGTGATAATCATCCCATGGTAGACAAGTATGAGTGTTACATTTGTGTTACTATACTATATACCAAGTATACACTTTTCAAGGAATCTTTACTGTGTTGGATTTTGCTTTTACTTGACTAGAACTGCATTTATTTGTTGATTTTTCCTGTAGGACAGACTGAGAGAGTGACGTATTGTGCTGCATTAACAGTATCAACATTAAACATGCTACTGACTACAGAACCACTTGCCCAATACAAAGTGTCAAACTGCGCTAACAATTATATCATTAGAAGGATAGGCCACATGACTGGAAAACTGCTCAACCTACAATAAATGCAAATATAACTATATTTATTTAAGTATTTACTATACTTAACATGCATTGCTCCACTGAAGCAACTAAAGTAAAATGTATGTGTTTTGGAATCACAACTTCAATGTTACATAACAAGAACATAATTACAGAAAAACAAAATGGTAAAACACCAAGCACACAAGATTTAAATGTATCAATCTTTTGACTGATTATTTTTGCATTGTCACAGAGAAGCTTTTCTCCATGGGACTCCACTGAAGATGGGCAAGTGCCTAGTTGGACTGTATCTGTTATCAAAGAGAACAAATAAACAAATGAATGAATAAATGATTTGGCAGGTATAATGTATTTGGCTTCTACATTATTTAACTCCATTTCATTGCCTTATGTTTTCATTCTCCATTATATTTCATTTCATAACTCTGTTTCTTGCCTGCTGTGATCCTTATTTTGTTTTCTTGAGTCCTCACAAATTAAATCTTTTTTTTTTTTTTTTGAAAAGAGGGCAGTGCAAGTCATCCAGATGTGATTTTGAGAGTCAGTTTGTTCTACCTGACCCATTTGTGTGCATGGCCCTAGGCTATCCCCCAACTCCCAAACCCTGTAATACAGCTCCAGCTGTTATTGGAACTCAGTACTGGAGGCAGTCTTGCTTCCCCCAAGGTACTGCACGATACCCAGTCCCATATACAGGTTGAGCCATACTACAGTTGATATCTTACAGTACCTAGTCCCACATACAGCTGGAGCCATAATACAGTTGATATCTTACAGTACCTAGTTCCACATACAGGTAGAGCCTCTACCATTCTGAAAAGCCCATGAAGTTCAATGACCAGTTTTCATTTCAGCAGTAATCCACTCAATGTGTGACACACACAAACAGACTTTATTGTAGGCTATCATACAGAATTCACATCCTCCTGGGTTGATTTCTATGTGCCTATCCATTGCAATCTGTTTATCCCCCTCTACTGCATATGTGGGGTTTACTCGGATTGCCTTTTCTTCACCTGAACATGTCCACAAGGCAGCAGAGCCATCATCCAACAGCCAGATTGTGGGTTTGAAGTCAGAGTTACCTTCTCCTAGATGAACTGTCTGACAAGGCTAAGGAGCTCCATCTGTCTGGATTTGGAGTCAGAGTTTACCTTCTCCTAGGCTGGTTGCCAACCAAGGCTAATGAGCCCAGCCTGCCCATCCAGTTATACCACCATGCACTTGGTTGTGCCATGACACTGTGAGCAGTGGCACTGATGTGATCTCTCCAGGACGCAAGCCTGGGTGTAGCATATGGAGATCCTGAGATGCCCAGTTGACAGGATCCTCCTCTTGGCCTCCCTGATGTGGTCCAAAAAAGTTGAGTAATAAGTTTGGCATCAGTGGAACAGCCAGAAGGAAGTCAGGGTTGACAATAAGCCTTAGGGGCTCAACTCCAGATTATCTGTCTGCATTTACTCCCATAGTAAACCCAGACAGAAAATCTGGAGTAGAGCCCCTATGGCGGCTGGTTCTCAACTCTGACTTCCTTTCAGCAGCTCCTGCAGCCAAGCTGATGCCAAATATATTGCCACAGATTCCTTTGGACCAGGGAGGCTGAGAGGGAGATCCTGTTGACTGGGCATCTCAGGATCTCCATATACTGTGCCAGGCATGCGTTCGGAGAGGTCACTTCAGTGCCATTGCTCACAGCATCAGAAACAACATGGGAAACAGCAGTTCTGAGTTATAAGTCCAGAGTGATTGGCATAAGCTTGGATGCTACTAGCTGTCGCTGACAATGGGAGGGACCATCATAGTCCCACTGGTCAGGTATCACCCACTTCAAGCTAGGCCGTCCCCAGCCAGTAAGCGGCTGACCCACCACAGTTCCTTAGAAGGGGAAAAGCCGAGGTACCAGAATAAACTCCATTGGCAATCTTCATCTGCTGCTGTTCATTTTTTGGTGGATTGATTCCAGATTTTTGTGTGTTTTCTAAGTTCCTGTTTCTGGTGACTTGTGTATTTTTTTGACCTGCCGCAGTCTGCCTGCTTCAATGGGTGCTAAGGTAAATACGGAAGAGCAGATTGTAAAATCCTGCACCAGGCAATGAAACAAAGAAAAGTAGACTACCAATATTGCGACTAGTATGCTGGAATGTCAGGACATTATGCTCGAGCTTTTCTGATGATCTTCACCAGGTCAATGACTTCAGGAAAACAGCCATCATTGATCATGAACTCAAGAGGATCCACATCAGTATTGCTATGCTGCAGAAGACCAGAATCCTAGCAAATGATAGCCTAAGAGAACAGGACTACATGTTCTTCTGGCAGGGGAAGGAACCAGAGGAGCAGCAATTGCATGGCAAATTCCCTGTTGTCCTCAGTTGAATCACCATCAAAAGGCACAGCTTGAATCCTCTCTCTCTTCCTCTCAACATCTTCAGGTCCAGTGCCCATCCTGAGTGTATACGCTCCCACACTCTACTCCTCAGCTGAGACAAAGGATGAGTTTTGCATGGAGCTTGAGACCGTTATCAGAGGGATACCTACCAGAGAACACCTGTTCATGCTTGGAGACCTCAACACCCGAGTTGGAGCTGACCATGATTCGTGACCCAGCAGCATCGGAAAGTTTGGTATTGGCAAGCTGAATGAGAATGGGCAGAGATTGCTAGAGTTATGCTCTTACCACAACCTTTGCATCACCAACACATTCTTTGCCACCAATCCTAACCACAGAGTATCCAGGCGACAACTGAAGTCCCATCACTGGCATCAGCTGGATTTTGTAATCACTAGAAGATTATTGCTGAACTCTGTCCTTGTCACCCCACAGCTATTACAGTGCTGACTGTGACACTGATCACTCCCTGGTTGGCAGCAAGGTGCATCTCCAGCCCAAACGAATCTACCGCTCAAAGCAGAAAGCAAGCCCTCATATCAACACTACCAGGGTATCAATGCCTGACCTGCATGAATGTTTTGCCTATAGTATTGCAAAGACCCTTAAGAACTGCCCACAAAGCAGTGTTGAAGTGAGGTGGAAACATATCCTTGACACCATTTACTACATCGCAATAGATACCTTTGGTAAAAGAGAAAGGCAGAACCCAGAATGGTTTGAAGCAGGAATCACTGAGATTGAACCAGCTCTCACAGCCAAGTGAGCAGCACTGTTCAACTACAAGAGGGACCTTTCAGAGGTGACTCTGGCTGCACTCAGGAAGGCCAGAAATGATGCTCAGTGGATCACTCAACAATGTGACAATGACTACTGGCTGAATTTTTGTCACAACATCCCACTTGTGCTGACTGTGGCAACATCCGCACCATGTATGAGGGCATGAAGAAAGCCTTTGGCCTCAGTAGAGTCAAGAATATGCCCCTAAAGTCTGCCTCAGGTGAAATCATTACAGACTGAGGCAAACATGTGGAGAGATGGGCAGAGCATTACCAGGAGCTCTAGTCAAAGGAAACCATTTTCGCAGATGCAGCAGTCAAAAATCCAACCCCCTTCCTATCATGGAAGAGCTTGATGATCCACCCTCTGTAGAGGAACTCAGAAAAGCCATTGACTCTCTTGTCTGTGATAAAGCACCAGGAAAGGATGGCATTCCCCCAGAGGTCATCAAGGCTGGCAAGAAGTGTGTTCTCCTCAACCACCTCCTCCAGTGCTGGCAGGAAAGAACTGTGCCCCAAGATATATCTGATGCCACCATCATCATGCTGCATAAAAACAAAGGAGACCAAACTGACTGCAACAACTACCATGCAATATCCCTCCTCAGCATTGTTGGGAAGGCCTTCGCCCATGTAGTTCTGAACAGGCTGCAATCACTTGCAAAATGTGTTTACCCTGATATGCAGTGTGGATTCAGGGCAGGAATGTCCATGACTGACATGATCTTCTTACAAAGGCAGCTGCAAGAAAAGTGCCACGAGCAAAGGAAACCATTGCACATTCCCTTCATTGATCTAACTAAGGCATTTGACTTAGTTAGCAAGAAAGGCCTCTTCACCCTGCTACAGAGGACTAGATGTCCACCCAAACTCCTGAGGATGATTGCATCCTTCCAAGAGGACATGCAAGGTGTCATACAATATGATGGTTCTTCCTTAGGCCTATTCCCAATCAAGAGCAGAGTTAAGCAATGGTGTGTACTTGCTCCAACTCTCTTTGGCATCTTTTTCACTCTGTTACTGTCCCATGCCTTTGGTTTCCTCCCACATCCCAAAGACATGCTGCAAGTGGATTGGTCACTCTAAATTGGCCCTAGGTGTGAGTGTGTGCATATATGTGCCTTCTGTGGGAGGTTGCATGCTGGGCTGGCAACTCAACACAGAGAAACTCCACTGCCTATCATTCTGTGGACCATTGTTCCACTGTGGTGACCCCTAACAGGAAAAGCCAAAAGGAAAAGAAGATTGTCCCATGCTTTTAATGAGTCTGAAGATGGTGTATATCTCCACACTAGAAGAGTTGGTAATCTCTTCAACCTGGCAGCCTTTGAGCGAAAACCAAGGTGCGGACAGTACTGATCAGAGAGATGCTGTTTACAGATGATGCTGCCCTGACTGCTCACACTAAGGAAGTACTACAATGCCTCATAAGCTCCTTCCCTGGTGGTTCCAGAGAGTTCAGCCTCACAATCAGCTTCAAGGAGACCAACATAATGGAGCAGGATGTCAGTAGCACCCCTGCATCTTCATCTATGATCATATTCTCGAGGTGGTGAAGAACTTCATTTACCTGGGCTCCACTATCTCCAGCAACCTCTCCCTGGATGCCGAGCTGAATACCTGGATTGGTAAGCGAGCAACAGCAATGGTACACCTAACAGTGAGGGTCTGGCAGAACTCCAAACTGGCCATCAATACTAAGATGAAGATGTACCAAGCATGTGTGCTTAGCACACTGCTCTATGGTAGTGAAACATGGACCCTGTACTCCTGCCAAGAATGCAGGCTCAATGTGTTTCATCTACACTGCCTCAGGAGGATCCTGGGCATCACCTGGCAGGACCACATCCCAAACAAGAACATCTTAGAGCAGGCAGGGATATCAAGCATGTTTGCCTTGTTCTACCAAATGTGCTTGTACTAGCTTGGTCATGTCAGCCATATGAAGGATGGTCGAATCCCCAAAGTCCTTTTGCATGGCAAACTTTTCACTGGATCCAGACCCATAGGAAGGCCCATTCTGCACTTCAGAGATGTCTGCAAGTGTGACAAGAAGGCAGGTGACACCAGTCCAACCAGCTGGGAAGCCATAGCCACAGACCGCATCGCTTGGAGACTGGCCATCAATACAGGTAGCCAGATGAGCAGAGGACAGCTTCGGTACCTACACAGCTAGGTGTCGACTACACCTGAACAAACTAAGCAGAGTTTGCTGGTCAAAAATTGGATTTTAGTCATAGCAGGCACTGTATTTCAACCACTGACTGATTTTGTGACACAAACTTTATTGTCTCTCAAGACAGAGAAAGGCCAAGAAGAACTGCATATGCAAAATGAGGAACCTCATTACTCTGAATCAGGAACTATAAGACAGTTGCTCAGCATATAGTAAGTGGCAGCAAAAGACAGTTAAACTGAAGAAATCAATTTGTGTGAAGAAATTTAAATGAAAATGCTGTAACTTAGAACCAGGAATTCCATTTTACTTACCAACATTATAATTACTGTGAAAAGAAATGGTAACAAAAAAACTGTGCATATGATCTTTAACATAATGTATATAAATTCTATATGGATCATTTCTGACATTAATAGCTCCATAGATAAATACCCAACATTTATACTCTCCCAGTTTATCACTTCCAATAATCCCATCTAGATTTTCCCATTCTCATCTTACTTATGTCTCTCTGTTTTTCTTTTGATTGCACATTTAACTATTTATACATTTGCCTTTCCAAGTTAATTCTACTGTACTATGTACCTGATTTTTCATTGTTAGGTTGATCTGCAATGCAATTTTATTATTTATTATTATTTATCTGACATTTGTTTACCAGGATAGTCTGACTGGCACGGGGGGGGGGGGGGTGCGTGGGTCTCAATAGATATAAGTGACAAGAGACATAGGTTCTAATCTTATTCAGTAGTAACATAAACAAAGAACACCATTTATATACAAAATTTATGCATAATACATATACCGAGTTATTTTTCTGTTTACTTTAAGGAAATTAATGTTTGTTTCATTCATCCATAGTCACCAAAATGTCCACTGTCATGGATTCCTAACTTGTCTAAATTTGTGATCCAACCTTCTTATAAATTCAATAAATCTAATGATTTTACATACTTTAAAAATATTTATCACTTACTTTATGCAAGAGCATGGTAACTTTCTATTATGTCACTTTGATTTATATCAGGTTTTATAATCATTCACATATACTATCTAATAAGTTTTAATCTGGCTTTTCACCACTTTATGTAAGTTCTTACTTCATCAGAATATCTCCAGTTTTCATACAAACTCAAAATTATTTAAACAGCATAGATTTTTACTAGTTATCTAGAGTTTCATATTTGGCATTGTCTGCAATTTTAATACTGGATCAGATTCCAAAATCCTTCTGCTGCGAATAAGTATGTTACTACTCACCCAGTTCCAAAAGACAGGGCTCTGCCACTCCCTAATCAGAACATGCTAATGATGACTGGTGGTGCCCTAAGACTGATTAAAATGGGGAAATGGGCTAGCCTCACCAAATTCATTTGGCATTGGCCATTGATAACACTCACTAGTGTACGAACCTGAATTAATGGGGAAGACAATTTAATGTATAGGCTTAGCAATGAGTTATTAGCAGGCAATACTGTATGAGAAAATGGACTACTGCAGTACCTAATCCCACATAAAGGTAGTGCTGCATTGCAGGTGGAGCTGAACTTCAGGTAACTGCCAGCAGTACCTAGTCCTGACAAGCAGTTGAAGCTGTGCTGCAGGTGACTGCCCACACTACCTTGTCAAACATACAGGTGGCACTCATACCTCTCAACCTCTTAGACCAAGAAATCTGGACAAAAACATAAATAAAAGTGGGACAAATGCCCAAAACTAGGGACAATTTTTAAATACTGCTCTTACAAACTTAGAAAGTTGATAGAATAACAGATTTTACATTAGCATGAATTTTTTGAATAGTATGAAGTCTGAAACTCAACTGTATGTAATTTGTTTTTAATTTCAATCTTTAATGATTTGCAACTAATTTGCCAGAAAACAAGAACTTTATGAAAAATGGACCAAAAACATGAGGCAAAAATCTGGACATTCTGCGAAAATCAGTGCAGTTGAGAGGTATGGTGGCACTTGTACTGCAGGCAACTGTCCAGAGTAGCTAATCCCACCAGCAGGTGGTGGTGTATTACAGTTTATTGCCTTTACTTTAGTACTCAGTCTCACATACATTTAGAGCTATACCACAGGTGTCTGTCTGCCGTACCTAGACCCACATATAGGAAGATATGTGCAGTACACTGTAGTAGTTATTCCACCTATAGCTATGTACTATTGGTGACTGCACTAACTATTCACACCTTCCGGTGGAGCTATACTAATGGCCCTGGGGCCTTTACAAGCCTAACCATAGGATTACCCTGGCATTGTGCCACCTGACCTTAGTTCCCATTGCCTCTGTCGAGTAGAGCCACTGGGGTTATCCCCAAGGTGAATTTTCAATTTCCCATCCACTCATCGAGATTTCTCTTGAAGAGGGTCAGTGAAGTGCTCTGCTTGACATGTATGGGAAGTCTATTCCATAGCATGGGCAGTCTCTGGGTTATGAACCTGTCCCTCCAGTACATTCTGTTGATTATGGTAATGAGGTTGAGGTCCCTGGAGCGTGTGGTGTGGAGGGATTGAGATTTCTTTAGCTGTAGCATTTTTAACAGAGCTGGGTCAGACATAGCTTTGTAAGTCAAGCAGAGATCGCCTCTAAGCAGGAGATATGAGACAGACAATAGTTGTAGTTTTTTGAGTCTGTCCATATAGAATAAGTGTTTAAGGCCTAGGATCCTCTTTGTGAGGTACTTTTGTAGCCTCTCCAGTTGTTGCAGGTGTCTAGTGAGGTACATGCCAAATGAGGCATTGTATTTGATGATTGGCCTAATGAGGGAAGAGTAGAGGGAGACAATGACCTCTTTCTTCCTGGATGCAAATCCCTTAGTAATGAGATGTGCCACATAGAAGGACTTTCTGACCACAGTGGCAATGAGGTGATCAAAAGAGAAGTTGCTGTCAACCTGTGTTCCCAGATCTCTTATAATGCCTTCTGTGCTCAGTGGACTACCATTGATGTGGTAATTCATAGGAACCTGTTTTTTCCAAAGGGGATGACAACACATTTTTTGGTATTGAGCTTAAGGCCATGGTTCTGACACCAATCTTTGGTCTCAGTGAGGCCATTCTGTAGGATGTCAACATCACTTGGGGAGTTAATAATAGCTCCCAACTTGCAATCGTATGTGAACTTTGTCAGCCAGAGTCCCTTTGTGTTGGCCTGGACTTCAGAGAAGTAGATACTAAACAGGAGAGGACCCAGATCCAAACCCTGTGGGACTGCACACGTGACTAGTCGGCAGTCTGACTTGGAGTCAGCTACATTTACACTGTGAGTTCTGTCTGTGAGCCAGTTTGCAACCCATTTGCTCCTCCTTTGTGGTGATTGATGACTGTAGCAATGTGCCATTCAGTAAGGACAAAGCCTGAGTTGAGGCTGTGATTGAACAGGGCACACAGATGAGGTGCCAGTTCACTCTGTAGTTCATGTAGAACACAGCCAGGGATATTGTCAGGTCCCACAGAAGCTGTATTCTTGGCCTTGGACAATGCTGTTTTAACCTGTACAGCAGTAATACTGGGTGCCTGGCAATCTACTGGTATTGTGATTGGTCCTTTGGGGGGGGTAACATTGGCACTGAAACTGTTGGCCAGTATATTGGCAATATCTGTTGGCTCGGTATAGGAGGTATCATTGTGCAGTAGCACAGAGCAAATCTGGGTATTGCCATGGAGATTCTTTACATAACTATAGAAGGTCTTCTGGTTGTCTTTACTATCTGCTGCAATTCTGTTTTCATAGCTAGCTTTAGAGGATTTGATGAAGGATCTCAACTTTTTTTTTTTTTTTTTTAATGCCCTGGATCAACTAATCCATAGTCCCACCATGGGCTCCAATATCCTAGACCTGGTCATTGCCAACATGGGAAATCGATGCTTCATACCTATGGTCACCCCCTCGTTGGTCAGGTCTGATGATAAGCTAATCACCCTTAACATCCACATCCCACCCCCACCCCCCAGTAAGGAAACCTCCATAAAAAACTTCTCCAAAGCCAACTTCATGCTACTCAAGTCAGAAGTGACAAACCTCATGACACCCATGCAGACTGCTGAATCCTACACTAAGGCACTGTACGAGCACATCCACTCATGCATGAATCGTGCCATCCCAAATAGAACCAAGATGCTGTCCTCCAAAAAAAGGAAGCCAATCTGGTGGTTCCCTGCCATAAACAAACTTTACAACAAAAGGAAGAAACTGTTGCAGAAAAGAGGAAAATCCCAGGATGCAAAAAACTCCCTTACCAGCCTCAGTAAGAAGCTGATATCCCTCATAAAATTCTCCAAAGCTAGTTACGAAAATAAAATTGCCAAAGATTCCAAAGACAACCACATGGCATTCTATAACTATATCAAGAATCTCAATGGCAATGCTCAGATCTGCTCTGAGCTACAACAGATTGGCATTAAATATACTGATCCCAAGGATATTGCCAATATCCTGACAGATCGATTCAGTGCCAACTTCACCCCCCTCTCACCCCCTAAACGGCCCATCTCAATACTGGAAGATTGCCAAATTCCGGTAATAATGGCCACAGAGGTAAAAAACACACTCTCCAAAGCTAAGAATACAGCATCCATGGGACCAGATGACATCCCGGGCTGCATACTACATGAACTACAAAATGAACTGGCACCTCACCTAAGTGCCATTTTTAATCATAGCCTCACCTGAGGCTTTGTGCCCACTGAGTGGTGCACAGCTACAGTTATTCTACTCCACAAGGGGGGATCCAACTTGGATCCCGGGAACTACCGCCCCATCAGTCTGACGAGCCTGATCTGCAAGACCATGGAATGTATTATCATGGAACTTATAAGCAAAGACATTGGCAACCTTCAAACACTGGACTCCACCCAGTTTGGGTTCGTGAAGGACCGATCTTGTCTCCTAAACCTGATTGACTTCTTTGAATCAGTCTCCAGAGCCATGGACGAGGGTAAGGCGGTCCACGCAGCCTATCTGGACCTTGCCAAGACCTTTAACACCATCCCCCACTCTGGGATCCTAGACAAACTTACTAAGCTGGGCATAAATCTCTACGTCACCCGATGGCTTGTCAACTGGCTCACTGACAGAACCCACACTGTAAAAGTAGTTGACTCCAAATCCAGCTTCAGACAAGTGACAAGTGGAGTACCTCAGGGTTCAGTCCTGGGACAGCTCTTGTTTAGCATCTACTTCTCTGAAGTACAGGCCAACACTAAGGGACTCTAGCTAACAAAGTTTGCAGATGACTGCAAACTGGGAGCCATTATTGAATCCCCAAATTATATGGATAATCTACAAAAGGGCCTTACAGAAACAGATTCTTGGTGCCAGAGTTATGGGCTCAAGCTAAATGCCAAGAAATATATAGTTATCCCCTTTGGGAAAAAACATGTACCCATGAATTACCACATAGGTGGCAGTACACTAAACACTGAAAGTGTGATAAGAGACTTAGGGACACAGGTGGACAGTGGTCTCACCTTCAATAACCACATCACCATAACAGTCTGGAAATCCTTCTATGTGGCACACCTCATCACTAAGGGCTTTTCATCCAGAAAAAAGGAGGTCATTGCCCCACTGTACGCATCCCTCATTAGACCCATTATAGAATTCAACGCCCCATTTGGTATGTACCTCTCAAGACATCTACAACAACTGAAAAGGCTGCAGAAATACCTCACTAAAAGAATCACAGGCTGAAAGCAGATGCCCTACGCTGACCGCCTTAAAAAGCTCCAGCTATACTCTGTCATATTATGATCTACTCAGAGGCGATCTTGCTTAACATACAAGGCCATGTCAAACCCAGAGCTGTTGGATATGTTACACTTAAAGAAATCCCAATCCCTCAGAGCCACATGCTCCAGGGATCTAACCCTTGTCATCACAATAAACATGCTGGAAGGATAGGTTCCTGACCCAGAGACTCCCCAGACTCTGAAATAGACTGCCCATACATGTCAAGCAGAGTGCCTCTTTGGCCCTCTTCAAAAGGAACCTTGATGACTGGATGGGAGAAAGGAAATTCCCCCCAGGGATCATGTCAGTCGCCCTGCTAAACAGAGGTCCAGGGAAGTAAATAGTGTGGGATGAAATAGCCAGGGAATTGTTATGGCTAGGCTTGTTTAGGCCCTAGGGCCGATAGCCTAATACCAACCTATGAACCTATGATAAGGGAGTTTTTCCAGTCTTGGGACTTCACCTTATTTTGCATCAGTTTCCTCCTCCTGTTTCCTGTTGTAGAGTTTGTTTATGGCAGGGGACCAGCAGATTGGCTTCCTTTTTTTGGAGGAGAGCGTCTTGGTTCTATTGGGTATGGTGAGATCCATGCCTTTGTGTAGGTGTTCGTACAGTGCATTGGTGTATGATTTGGCAGTTATGCAACTATTCTTCATTTGCATGGGTGCTGTGAAGTTAGCCACCTCTGTTGTTAGGAGCCCAAAGTTAGCTTTGGAGAAGTTTTTTATGGTGATTACTTTTGCAGGCAGGGGGGGGGGATTTCCAAAGTGATTAGTTTGTGGTTGAATCTAACCAGGGAGGAGTTTACTATTGGTCTAGAGCAACGGTCACCCATGTTAGTAATGACCAGGTCAAGGATGTTTCTACCACTAGTGGGGTTAAGAAAGAGCTAGTGTAGGGCATTGTAATTAATGAATTCCAGGAAACATTGGGCAAGTGTATTAGTACGAGTTGTTTTCATTGGCATTTAAATGTTAAATCTTTGCTTGCTTGTATGCTTTTGCATTGTCACTGTGAAGCTGTTCTTCCTTGGACTCCACTGAAGATGTGCCCAGTCAGACTGTACTTGTTAAAAAACACAGTAAACAAACAAACAAATAAATAAATAATATAGATAAAATAAATAAATAATATAGAGGCATATGCATTATACTGACCAATGTGTCTGTTATACTTTCATGACTTTATGTACACATTCTCCACTATCATACCTCTCTCACTTCCCTGTTGTTAAAATAAGATTCTTGTTCTTCTGGAATCTTCAAAAATTAAATCTAGTTTTGAAAAGATGACACTGCAAGCCATACCTCATCAGTTTGTGGGACAGTTTGCACAATATCAAAAAACAGCATATACATAGTCCTCTCCCATCTACCAAACTCTGTAATAAAGCTCAGCCGTAAGTGTATCTCTGCATTGCATGCATGCTGGCTTCCCCTAGCTACATTATATGTAAGTATACTTATAACTAAGAACAGGTGGTGCTGCACTGCAAGCTATAGCCTGAGGTCACATCCTGAGTTACTTAGCCCCACTTGCAGATGGAGCTATACTGTACAGGAGTGCCCACACTGCCTAGACCCACACATATAGCTGGAGGTGTACTGCATTTGACTGTAGCACTATTCTGACATATAGGTAGAACTATACTACAAGCAATGTTAGTACCTAGTCCCACATACAGATGGAGCTATATTGCAGGCATGTGCAGCACATAGTCCCATACACAGGTGGATCTCTGCTGCAGGTTACTGCATGTAGCACCATGTCCTACCTACTTGTAGAGCTGTACTGTAGGTGACTGCAGTATCCAGTTCAGAATACAGATGAGTTAAATTTCAAGTGACCGCCTGCAGTATCTAATTCAACATACAGGTGGCACTGTACTATTGCTGAGTACAGTACCTGGTATCATATACAGGTGGCACTGTATTGTAGGGGAATGCAGTACTTAGTTCCACCTACAGGTGAAGCTGTACTACAGGAGACTGCAGTAACTAGTCCCACATTACAGGTGGAGCTTTAATACAGGCAGTTTGACTTTCGCATTTCCGACATACAGGTGATGCATTACTACAGCGAACTGCCTGCAGTATACTATGGAGTTGTACTGCAGGTGACTGCTGACAATACCTAACTCCTCATACTGGTGAAGCTGTACTTTAGAAAACTGCAGTACCTAATCCCACAAACAGGTGGAATTATACTGTAGGTGACTGCAGTACCTGTTTTCACATATAGGTGAACTGTACTACAGGCAACTGCAGTATCTAGTCCCACATACATGTTGAGATGTATTACTGGTGATTGCAGTACATAGTCTTTCATACAGTGAAGGTATTCTGCAGGCAACCTGACATCTCTCAGATACTAATTACAGTAATTAATACTACATACAGGTAGAGCTATATTGCAGGAAACTACCCAATGTACTTAATCCCTCCCCAGGTGAAGCTGTACTGCAGGCAATTAGAATTTAGTCCCTCACACTGGAGGAGGTGCACTGCTGGCAACTGCATGCAGTATCTAGTAGCACAGACAGATGGTGCTGGACTGTAGGCAACTGCCTGCAGTAACTCTTCTTACTTATATTTGAGCTGTACTATTGGCAACTGCAGTATCTAGTTCCACAAATAGGTGAAGCTGTATTTCAGGTGACTGCAGTACCTAGTTCTTTACATGGCTGGAACAGTACTGCAGGCTCCCTGGTGCCCATTGGTAATACCTGCAGTACCTAGTGCCATATACAAACTGCGTTGTGCTCAAAGTCACTTCCCAAAGCACCTAGCCTCACATACAGGTGGAACTGTACTGCAGGAGACTGCAGTTCCTGGTCCCACATAGAAGTGGAGCCATGCTGTTGCATTAATCTGCATTAGTGATCTACCTGCATTTTGAATTAGGTACTGAAGTTACAGGGAACTGGAAAGCCATGCCTAGCACACTGCACATATACAATAGTGAGTAGTATGAGTTATCTCTAAATGTCCTTTTACTAAAGCACATCACACTCCCTGGTGGGCTTGTGGCCCCATATCATCTTCCTTCCTCGTGGGCATGGCAGGTGTGTGTAGTAATTTGAAATGAGAGCTAGATTAGATATATGTGATATCACAGGTGAGAGAAATCAAAAGTTAATTTATTTATTTATTTGCATTTGTTGAACCTGATAAGTTGGACTGGGCACAGAGTTTCCTTTTCAGTGGCGGCCCAGGGAGAAAACCTCCAAATGATACATATTAAATAAAGATTTAGATGTAATATAGAAAAAAAACCCAGCATTTTACAAGTGTATGTATAGACAAGTCTAGTGAACAGTGTAGAAAAATGCCTTTTACAAGAGTATGCATAGACTAGTGGACAAAGACATTTTGTTAAAGTTTATAAATTATATGGAAAAGCCATTCAGTAGTATTTTGAAAAGTCTTCATAATAATGGGGCCATTGCAGATAGAATACAGCACAGATGCAGATTATTGTCTTGAGAAAAGGAAGATTATGAGCATAAGTCAATGCACAGACATACATTTCAGTGGACCCATAGCATTGTCTGCTTCAGTAAACATTTTCATAATAAACACATAAAACAGACATAAAGTTGCAGAAAAGCAGCCTCGTTTTATGCTTGTCGGCAGATGTTGTAGCAGGAAAAGGACTAAGCAAAGAAGGAAAAAGATTAGAAGTGACTGAAAGTGTGAAGAAGGAGATGGAAGGGGCAAGAAGATCCTATAGCTGAATGTAAGGACGACATGAGTGGGAAAGCGGGTGGGTTAGTCGTCAGTTATGACCGTGGGTGAAAATATAGAGAAGAAGGGTTATGAAAAAGAGATCAGGGGGAAGTAGTTGAAGGGTAAGAAGAAGTGTGGAATTACAGTTTAGTCTAGGGGTAGTTATCCAGGGTTAATGCAGGGGCAGAGCCAGAGATTCTGCAGGTGTGACTTTAGCTTCTGTTTAAAATGTTTGAGATTTTGTTCTATTTTTGAGAGTAAGTTCCATTCTTTGGTGGCATAGTTTGAAAACAGACTGTCTCTTGCTGTATTGTTGAATTTAATGATCTGGAGGAATAGCATTTGGGTTGAAAAAAGGGTGTATTTGGTTTGTATGGCTGGATTAGAGCTGACAGAGATGGACTGTTTGTAAATTTAAAGGAGTTTCAGTAGTCCCAGGTTGGGAGTAAGATGGAAAGTGGGGTAGTTTAACCCAGTTTAGTTCTTTGAATACTAGGCAGTGTTTATTGTGACCCCATAAAATACTGGCACCAGGGTCTACATTAGTAATGTTCCCTATCACCTGGAGCCCACACTACTGTGCAGAGTCAGTGTGGTTTGCAGATTCTTCAGCTGTGTGAAAAGACATAATTGTGAAATAAAAACTGGGTTATATAGCAGTTTTAAAGAACAAGCGGCATCAGAGTATGTCTGTAAGAAACTGATCACCTCCTGGGTAATCCTATAATGAGGCTAAATGCAGCAACAGAACAAAGTATAAACTTTTCTATCTATATAGCAATAGGCCTCCTCACTGACATTGAGTGCAAACTGTTTTTTTTTTTGCATCATTTACTGTAAAAGCAGCATCTCCCTAACTACTGTGATGTTGGGAAACACACTGCAGAGGCTCATTATGTCTAGCTTCACTATTAAATTCTTTACACTGGATTATTTTGTATCAAGAACTGCTGTCACATATCCACTGCCTCATTCTTTAGCATGTTCTTATTACTCGTTGTTGTTGTTTCTTTGACTTCGTTGTCTTCCTCCCTTTTCCCTTTTTTCTGTTCTTCCCATGACTCTTTCCTTTGAAGACTCTTTATCTTGCCATGCCCCTTTACTCCTTCTACCTTCTTATTCCATAATTACCATTTTAGTATCCCTGTATGCAGATTGTTGACAGTATGCATTTCTATATATTTTTTATTACTATACTTATATAAATCATAACCCTTATTCTTCACATAAGTTGTTTTCCTGTGCCAAATGCTGTACATCAATTGTACTTCTTAATGCTGCACTACATAACTCCTTTACATCATATATGGTGTTTGTAACTAAAATATCATGCATATTTTTTTGTTTTTTACCATTTCTGTTTTTTTGTAATTATGTTCTCTTTATGTAATGTGGATGTTCTGATTCTAAAATGTGTAGTTATTACTTTATTCACTTCAGTGGAACTATGTTTATTAAGTATACTAAACTCGTGCTTGTATTTATTGTAGGCTGAGCAGCCATCCAGTTGCTTTTTGATTCTGTGTCATGTGACTTAGCTTTCAGATGATGTAATTGATAAAACAAACAGATTGATGATTTGTAGTGCATAGGTGTGTTTGCAGTCTGTAGTAGGTTTCAAAATAAAAATGCAGCACAATCAGCCACTCAATCAGTCATTCAGACAACAAATGAAAAAAATGCAGTTATATTCAAAGAAAAACAAACTAGAATTGAATAGAAAAATATTCATTACAAAGATTATAATGATTGGTGTACAGTGCAGTACAGTAACACTAATGTTACACAAATAGCTGTTGGCCATGGGGTAATCAGTTTTAGGAAGAAAACTTATGGTATGTTAATCATCTGAATGGTAGCCCTCATGAAAGGGTGTTTGGGTTTCACATTTAATAGATTAATGCTGTAAAACTTTTAGCATAGTCTATGCATCTATGAAAATGAGGATATGATGAACGTGATGCTGAACAGGACAGTGAAGGTGCAATGATGGGATGATAATTATGCTGACAAAGATAAGAATGAACATACTGAAGACAGCAGTGATGTTGGCAATTAATATAATGAAGATGAAGATGACAATGAAGATGATGATGAGGAAGATGCAGTGACATTAAAGATAAAGATCCAGTGAATTTGATGAAGAGTTGATGATGACAAGGATCAAAGTGATAATGAAGATGCAATGAAGATGATGTGGTAAAGATGAACAAAGAAGGTACAATAATGCCAATGATAATGTTGAAACAGATAAAGATAGTGAAGATGATGTTAATGTTGACAAATGAAGCAGTAATGATGAAATAATGATATTGATGAAGATGTGATGATGTTGCTGATGAAGATATGATAAAGATGACAATAATGATAAAAATGGCAAGATGTGGTGAAGATAATGACAAGGAAAATGCATAGAAGATGACAAATATGATAGTGGTGACAGTAAAGATGCAGTGAAGGTGAAACTAAAGCAGAAGATGACAATGAAAAAGTGATGAAGATGAAAAAAGATAACAGTGATGGTATGATGAAGATGGTGGTTTTGGTAAAGTGAAACAAATATGATAAATATGACACTGATGATGAGGCAACAAAAATGTAAATGTGATGATACAATGACTATGGTGCAGTATAAATGGCTGACCAAGATCAAGATGATGTGGTATCATTTTCATCAGCTTGACTTCATCATCACTGCATCATCATTGTCATTACTATCATCTTCATTATCATCATCCAAAACCGTCATCATTTTCAGTGCCTTTTAATCTTTATTAAATCATCATATCTTCATCACCATTGCATATTCATAATAATGATCTTAAGTATCTTGACATTCTCATCACTTATGAATAAAATAATGATGATGCAGTAATGATGATGATAAAGAGCAGATGAGAACAATAAAAATGATGCACTATCTTCATCTGTTTTCATCATCTATGTTGCATCCTTTTCATCATATATTCATTATATCTTCATCTTCATAACCTCTTCATCATTATACTCAGCTTCATCTCTTCACCATTTTCAATGCATCTTCATTGTCAGCATCATCTTTGTCATCTTCATTGCACATTCATTGCCAGCATTATCATCGTCTTTGTCATCTGTTCATCATATTCATCACATCATTACCCACAGCACGATTGCCTCTTCGTCAGTATTGATCATATTCATCATTATTATCACAGTGGCATCTTCTTTATTGAAACTTCATCAACACAGCCTTCCTCATTATTGTCATTGTCATCTTCATTGTCTTCGTCTTCATCTTTGTCAACTTTGTTGCTGGCATCATCACATCTTTTTTGACATTTTCATCAAATCTTCATCACTCTTCATTATATTCATCACATCTGTATCTGCAGTGTCACTGCATCCTCATTATCACTGTCATCTTAATCACTATCATCTTCAACAGCAACATATCCCTTATCATTGCATCTTCATCATCTTCATTGTCAGCATCACTGTCAACGTTCATGTTCTTCGTTTTCATCTTTGTCAACATCATCATTGTCATCTTCATCATCTTAATTGCATCTGTATTCCCACAGATATACAAAACGTTTCCAAAGCTTTCAATCTAACACTAATTTAGTCAGTGAAAAATAACACCCTTTACCATAGAACTATCATTGAGGTGATTCATATACACCTAATTTTCTTTCTAAAAGTGATTATCTCATGGTAGACAACCATTGGTGTTACAATGAGTCTTCTTTTGCACTTGGTTTTTATTTGAATATTACTACATTTCTTTGTTGATTAATTGTCTGACAGATTGAGTGTGCTGCATTTATGTGATGAAATGTGCAACAGACTACAGAAAACACATACTCACTACAAACTGTCAAAGTGTGCTAACAATTATGTCATCAGAAGGATAGGTCACATGATATGGAATCAACAAGTAACCGGACATGTGTTTAAACTACAGCACATACAAACAGTACTTTGCTATGCTTAACAACCATTGTTCTACAGAAGTAACTAGTCTATGCTGTGTATGTTGGAATCAGAAGCATGCTATATGCTGAGAGAATATTAACAGCAAAAAGAAATGTGCGGATGATCTTTAACTGTTGTCCTATAATCTGAGATATTTTACTAAGCATAGCAGCCATGTTAAGACAGATTTTTTTTCCATCAGCTCAAAAATTGCTTTAATTCAAACAGGGAGGATGAAAATGTCCAATCAGACATAACTTCTGATTTCCCAAACTATGCCTGCTTGTCTACAATAGAGATAGGATGATTGGTTTATCCTGTTCTGTAAGTGATCAGTGACCCAAAATCTTTGCAAAAGGCAAATAACTGCCTGTCCAGCTACTTATTTTTAGATTTGGTGATGTGTTTCATGTTAATTAATAGTGGTGACTGTTTTATGAATATTGATAATTATGTTCTGGGAAGTCCCTTGAAATACATAGGTATTCACCTTATCAGTCAGACTTGCTTACCGTTCATATCAAGTATTCAAAGGATTACTTCACTTGATTTTTAATGTCAGTGAACTCTTCCCTCTCCTCCATGCTAGTTGTTGAAAGAAGTATGCCATTCTTTTTTGGTTTTATTTCCCATGTACATGTAATAACCATGAGCTTGGCGTTAATTTCTTAATTTGTCATTAAGTTTGTAAGAGTTTGCTTGGCTTTAATTTCTTAATTGTCATTATGTTTGTTAGAACTGATCAAGTCTTTGAAAAAGACAAGGCAAAAGGGCAGGATTCACAATGGCTTGCTCGGAGTCTAAGAGTCATGTAAGACTCCATGCAGCCATAGCGATCCAGGAACAGCCCGAAATACTGTGTAAGAGACCAGCTAAAACGTCTCTTACACGGGCAGGGCGTGGATATGCTAACTACCTCACTTGCAGCTGAAAGGCATGCAAATGAGGCAGATTAGCGATCCACGAAGCTGAAACCAGCCCGTGTAAGAGTCGTTTTAGGTGCAGAAATGTACTCAGTTGACAACTGAGTACGTTTCTGCAAATAACACAATGGAGCCATGTCAGCTCCAAATAAAGTGTGCATATGTGTCAGGCAGCATGTCAATAGCCAAATATGTGGCCATTGGCACGGTAACCCAATGCAAACATGAAAAAATATATATATTTTTTTCGGCAATCGGCAATGTGTAAACGCAGCGCAGCCCCGTGCAAACGGGCTGCACTATATAAAACATAAAAATAAAGGTTTTAAACCCACAAATGTGGGTTTTATGCAATGCATGGATTTACAATGCAGGGACTAGCAGACCAAAAACAACATGGCCACCGTTTAGTGGTTGCTAAGGGGGGAAGCTGAGTGTAAGACATGCAACTAAGCATTAGTAGGCAATCCTATGTAAATGAGTGGTAGGATAGTGAATCTCACTGTCACATATGAAATGAGCACATTCCGTGTAATGTAAGAGTTATATAAGGGGGAGTAACATAGTAGGAGATAGGTGACATCACAGGGGGGAATGTCAGAAAGAAATCAAGCTCATTGGAACAAAGTGGTATGTGAAAGATGTCAGTCACACAGCATAGAAAGAGGAGTGTCAACAGATAAGCATGGGAAAGTCAAGAAATGGAAGTTGTACACTGTGGCTAACACCAAAGTTTCTTGCTGTGCATGCATACGCACGTGTGTGCGCTGGGAGGCACGAGTAAGACAGAGTGCACACGTGTAAGCATGAGTGAGCACGTGTAAGGCAGAGTAAGCATGTAGGAGCCTGTTTAAAGATCTGTAAACCTGTTTGCGCTGGTGTGCACGTGTTTTAACCCGAATAAGCAGATTCTAGTCCGTGTAAGCATGTGTGTGTGCATGGTAGCCACTGTGAGTGTATTTTCACTGGTATGCGCGCTGCTCCCCCCTGAGGAAACAGAGAGGAAAAAGGAAGCAAAAGAAATAGTAGGAAGCTAGCAGGGAATACTGGTAGAGCTAGCAGGTGAAAACAATTCGAAGCAGGCAATTACACAGGCAGAATACTAGCCCAGCCCAGCACTTAAAACACTGCAAACAGCATTGCAGTATGTTTCTCTCAAGAGACACTGCAAGACAGGAGTAAGCTATTAGAAGTGAAAACTGAAAAAGCTGCACTCGGACCAAACATGCTAGGGGCTGCCATAGCTGTTATAAGGAGACATAGGAGACTTGCTGTGGGTGGTGACAATGCAAATGCTTCCAGACAACCCCAGTGAGGAGACGGAGAAGAGTGTACAGGCCCAGGGTCACCTACCAGGGGTTACATGAGCTGGAGATAGTGGAGCGCTATAGAGTGGACAGAGACCTCCTGCAGCAAATTGTTGAGCTGTGCAGGCCACGCCTCACACACAGAACCAACAGAGGGGAACCCATCCCAGTGGAAACCAAGGTATGTGTTGGCCTAAGAATACTAGCAACAGGTACCTTCCAGAGACCAACTGGTGATATGATGGGAATTTCACAGGCATCAGCATCCAGGGTACTGCACCAGTTCCTGGATGCCATGTTAGCACATGTCTGAGATCATGTATATTTCCCCAATTCCCATGAGGCATTGGCCAGCAATATGCAACACTTCCAGCAAATAGCGGAATACCCTGAGGTAGTGGGTGCAATAGACTGCACGCATATAAGCATCAAGGCACCAGCTGGTGAGCGGGGTAGGGCCTACATTAACCACAAGGGCTTCCCCTCCATCAACTGCCAGGTCATGTGTGATGCCCAGGGCATAATAACGAATGTGTGTGCTGGCTGCCCTGGAAGCTACCATGATTCCCATATCTGGCATCTGACGCAGCTGTACCAGACATTTGCCAATGGGGACATCCCACATGGTCACTTAGTGGGGGATGCTGAATATGCACTGGAGCAGTGGCTGCTGACACCCATCAGAAACGCACACACACCTGAACAAGAACGCCATAATGAGGCACACGCACAAACACGAAATGTAATAGAGCGTGTGTTTGGGCTGCTCAAGTCATGGTTCCAGTGCCTGGACACATCTGGTGGAGCCTTGCAGTACTCACCAACTACATGTACCCAAATTGTCATGGTATGTGCTATGCTACATAATATGATTCTGCGAAAACAGCTGCAGCAGGACCAGCATAGGGGCGGGACAAACAGCCCCCCACCATTGCCAAGGTCATCACAGGCAGAGCGTGACTTGGAGGAGGAACAACCTGAGCCTGCCCCAATAGGCAGAAGGAGACGTGCCCAGTATGCCCTGGCCTTGGCAAAGAGGCAACGCATAGCACATACACTGGCTCAGTAGGAACCCTGGGAATGATACCCCTCTCTGACTCACTCATATAGTAAAAGTGACGCCTAACATGACACAACCTGCTTTCAAACATGTACAGGGAGTGTAGTATGTGCATCCGACATAGGCAGCCCTGCAGCACCACCTGAGGCATGATTGCCATGTGTTAAGCAATGTAACACCATATAGTATATGCAAACATGATGACCCTGCTAACATCTCACCCTCACCAAGCATGATGCCACACTATGAAGACAACAATATCAAGTACAATAATTGGCTGAAGTATTGCTGTTAGTCAAAGGGGAACAAATGGCTGACAGCCTGGGATGACATGCCGACATGCAAGACATGATGCTCCACCTGCTAGGGATGGCACGCACCCAGCACACCTGGCTGTGTGGATACTGGCAAAGGCTGTTGTCACCCCCACTGTGCCTTGAATAGGTAAGGCTGGAAACACAAACCAACCACCATAGGTAGCACAAGGGATAACAACCTGGATGTAATGCTACCCAATGCCAGAAGTCTAAACTGCAAGATGCATGCAGACCAAACCCACCTCAGTATGGAGAATGGTAATATCTGTTCTGTAACAGAAACCTGGGTCAAGGCTCAGAAAAGCACCCTAATACTACCAGGTTATGCCTTATACCATGCTTTACAACCCCAAAACATGGAACAAACTACAATAGGAGTGTGGCTATCAATAATTGTCAAGGATAACCACACCCCCAGGTTGGTACCACAGCAAGAAGCAGCATGGACTATCCACGGGCATGTAACAGTGGCTCAAACTGCATCCCAGTTTGCAGCCTGCTACAGACCACCCTCCCAAACCCAGGAACCCCAGTCAGCCTTCCTGAAGACACTGCAGAGCATGAATGTCTCACCAAATACCAAACAAGGCACACACAAATTATGACATAGGTGGTAATCCATTATGTATGGAAGAAGTAATCAGGGACCTAGGGACAGAAGTGGACAGTAACCCGTCATGTAACACTCACATTGCCAAGGTGGCCAGGAAGACCTGCTATATTGCCCACCTTAACATGAAAGGATGCACATATAGATCAAGAGAGGTCACTGTGCCCCCATACTCTTCTCTTATCAGGCCCATACTTGAGAACAATGCCCCATTTTGGATGTACCTTACCTGACACCTGCAGCAGTTAGAAAGACCCCAAACGTACCTCACCAAGAGGATAAAGGGTCCAAACATTTGTCATCTGCTGCCTGGCTGAAGAAACCCCAACCCAATTCACATGCATACTGCCCAGTCAGAGGCGATGTATGCCTGATGTACAAGGCCATGTCCAATCCAGAATGAATGGACATGCTCCACTGCAGAAACTCCAAATCCAGCAGAGACACCACAGTGAGATATCTGAACCTCAACACATAGATAAATAGGATGTGCTGGAGGGACAGATTCATAACCCAGAGGCTCCTTACACTCTGGAACAGAATCCCAGTCCATGATAGGCTGAGCTCCACACTCATACTCAACAAGAGAAATCCTGTCAAGTGCATGGGAGATAGTAGGTGTACACTGGGGCCATCTCTGTGTCACATGTAGTAAAGTAAACCCTAAATGGGCATAATATGCACATTGCAAGGGGTGTCAAAAGCCACACATAGTCTGTCTAGGCTCAAACATAGCCAGGGCAGATAGCCTAGTATGAACCTATGAACCTATGATGATACAAATTGTGCAGGACACAAAGGATAATCACACAGCTGTCCTAACTGATGGTAGGAACCATGGTGATAATCCACAGATATGCTCTGCATTACTCAAATATCACAAACAATACACCAAACCCACACACATTGCCAACATCTAACCTAACAGATTCTTTGCAAACTCCCCACCAGCACCAAACTGCCAAATATCTATCCCAGCAGAGTGCTGGCTCCCTGACATTGCAGATGCTGAGGTAACAGCCAGCATCTACAAAGCAAACCACACAGCATCAATGGTACCAGATGGTGTCCTGGGTTGTGTCCAACAAGAACTGTAAGAAGAATGGAACACCAAATAGCACTACTGCTCACTCTCAGTCTTACCACAGGATATGTACCCAAAGAGCAGTGTACAGCAACAGTGGTCCCTCATCACAAAGGTGGTGCCTGAATGGATACTGCAAACTATCACCCCTCAACCCTGACTATCTAGGTTGGCAAAGTAATGGAGAGGATGATCATGGACCCCAGGAATAACGAGATTGGGTACGTACAGACATCGGACCCTACCCAGTGTGGGTTTCATAGGGCAGATCCTGCCCCTTACACATGTCTGACTCATGTGAAACATGCACCAAGGCCATTGATGATGGGAATGTGGTTCACACAGCCTATCTGGACCTTGCTAAACCCTTCCATACAATACCCCAGTTGTTCAGTACAGATAAGCTCACCAGCCTAACTATAAACCCCTGTCCAAGTAGATGGGTTGCAAACCAGCTCAAGGACAGAACTCCTGGTCAGAAATGCTGCAGCCATGTCAGACTACAAACCAGGTACAACTGGCATCCCACAAGGCACGGTCCTGGGACCTCTCTTGTATGGTATATATGTCACATAAGTACAGGCCAACATGGTACTGGTGTGGTATCCTTCAAGGCCCCCGAGCCAGTGGAAACCACAATCCAAGCTGCGGAAGGCCTTACAAATGCCTTCTATGAACACCTCCAGGACTGCATGGATCAGGCAATCCCTAATAAAACCAAGACTCTTTCCACCAAGGGCAAATGTCCAGTCTGGTGGACCCCAGCCATAAACAAACTTTACAATAAGAGGAGAAAGCTGTTACATGATAGAACAAAATCCATAAAAGAGAAGACACCCTTGATCATTATTAGTAAAAAAATACGAGCACTCATAAAATCATCCAAGGCCAACTTTGAGAGAAAAATTGCAATAGATTCAAAAGACAATCATAAGGCCTTCTTCAGCTATGTTAGAAACCTGGGTGGAAACTCCCAGATATGCGCAGAATTAGTCCAAAATGATACAAAAATCACTGAACCCACAGACATTACCAACATACTGGCAGACAGGTTCAGTGCAAACTTCACCCCCCCTCTCACCCCCAAAAGGAGAGATAACTATCCCAGCGGAGTGTAGCCTCCCAAACATCTCAAATGCGTAGGTGAAAGCTACTCTCTCTAAAGCTAAAAACACAGCATCAATGGGACCGGATGGTGTCCCCGGCTGTGTGCTACACGAACTCAAAGAGGAACTAAACCCGCATATAAGGCAGCTGTTTAATCTTAGCCTTACCACAGGACACGTGCCCAAGGAGTGGCATACGGCAACTGTGGTCCCACTCCACAAAGGTGGTGCCTCTACGGACCCTGGTAATTACCGCCCCATAAGCTTAACAAGCCTGGTCTGCAAAGCTATGGAGAGGATTATAATGGAACTCATAAACAAAGACATAGGGGACTTGCAGACATTGGTCCCGACCCAGTTTGGCTTTGTCAAGGGCAGATCATGCCTTTTGAACTTGGTTGACTTCTTCGAAACAGTCACCAAGGCCATTGACGAGGGAAAGGCAGTCCATACAGCCTACCTTGACCTTGCAAAAGCTTTCGACACAATACCCCACTCGGGTATTATAGAGAAACTTACCAGCTTAAATGTAAACCAATATGTCACAAGATGGGTTGCAAACTGGCTAAAGGACAGAACCCACAGGGTTAGAGTTGCTGGTGCCATGTCAGACTCCAAGCCGGTCACAAGTGGTGTTCCACAGGGCTCAGTCCTTGGCCCCCTGTTGTTTGGCATCTACTTCTCAGAAGTACAGGCAAACATAGGAGGACTATGGCTGACAAAGTTTGCAGATGACTGCAAACTGGGCGCCATAGTGGAAAGTACATCGGACATGGATATCCTTCAGAGGGGTCTCACGGAAACTGATAACTGGTGCCAGAGCCATGGCCTGAAGTTAAATGCCCAAAAATGTATAGTCATATCCTTCGGGAAAAACAATGTAACCCCAAGCTACCATATAGGTGGCAATCCATTAAGCACAGAAGAGGTTATCAGGGACCTGGGGACCCAGGTTGACAGTGGCCTTTCTTTTGACACTCACATTGCTAAAGTGGTTAGAAAGACCTTCTACATTGCCCACCTGATCATGAAGGGATTCACATCCAGATCAAGTGAGGTCATTGATCCCCTGTACTCTTCACTTATCAGACCAATGATCAAGTACAATGCCCCATTCAGGATGTATCTCACCCAACACCTGCAGCAATTGGAGAGACCCCAAAAGTTCCTCACCAAAAGGATAAAGGGACTCCAAAATCTGTCATATACTGCCAGACTGAAGAAACTCTAGCTCTATTCAGTCGCATACCGCCTGCTCAGAGGTGACCTGTGCCTGACATACAAGGCCATGTCCAACCCGGAATTAATGGACATGCTCCACCTCAAAAAATCCAAATCTACCAGATCCACTAGAGCAAGCGACTTAAACCTTAGCACGGATATAAATAGGACATGCTGGAGGGATAGATTTGTCACCCAGAGACTCCCTATGCTGTGGAATAAAATCCCGGTCCATGTGAGGCAGAGCACCTCGCTGGCTCTGTTCAAGAGAAATCTTGACCGGTGGATGGGAGATCGTAGGTTTACCCCGGGAATCATCTCTGTGTCTCTGCTGGACAGAGGCACAACAAACTAATGGGCACAGTATTTTTTAACATAAGGGGTGACGTAAGCCACAAAACTTTGGGCTAGGCTTATAAATGCCTTAGGGCAGATAGCCTAGTATAAACCTATGAACCTATGAACCTATGGAAGGACTGTGTCTGAACAGGTTCGCAGATGACTACAAACTGCCCACCATATCGGACCCTCCAGCTGACACAAGCATCCTACAAAAGGCACACATAGAAACAGACAAGTGGTGCCACAGCCATGTCAACAAGCAAAATGCAGAATAGTGTATAGTCATCCCCTGTGGAAACACAGTACGTGGCCACAAATTACCACATAGGTGTTAACCCATTAAGTACATCAGGAGCAATAAGAGACCTGGGGACACAAGGTGATAGATATCCTGCATGTGACAACCATGTGTCTGTAGTGGTTACAGAAACATACCATATACCCACCTAATCATGAAGGTAAGCACAGCTAGGTCAGGCAAGGTCATTGTGCCTCTCCAGTCATCCATCAGCAGCCTCACAATTGTGTACAATGGCCCTTGTGGGATGTACCTTAGCAGACACCTGCATCAACTGGAAAGACCCCACAAATACCCCACCAGGAGGATCTCAAAGCTGTAACAGATGCCATGTGTTGCCTAATTAAACAAACTGCAACTCCATACAGTGCCATACCGCCTGGCTAGAGGTGATCTGTGCCTGATGTATAAAGCCATGACCAAGCTGGAATCAATGGACATTTGGCACCATGTAAAATCTGAATGCTGTTGACCTATGTACATGACAGGCCTGAACCCCAGCACTGACATAAACAGGACATGCTGTACCGATTGGTCAATAACCAAGAAGCTCACTCCACTCATGACTAAACTCCCAGTACAGGTTATCCAGGGAGTCCCTCACTGACTGTCATCCAGAGGAATCATGATGACTGGATGGGAGATGGTAGGTGTACCCTGGATATCACCTGTATGTCACGGGTAGACAGAGGCACAGCACACTAACCTTGAAATATGTCATGGCAAACACCAGTAAATATGTGTGTTGAAGGACAAACACTCTCTGACTAGCATTACAAATGGCATAGGGCACATGGCCATTGTTTGTCACTGTCCACACAAGTTGTGGAATACATTTACAATGTCGGACAATCTTGTTCTATGTTGTCCATATCTGAACAAAAAGCAACATGGTCATATCTGCACAACTGGCCCTCAACCAGTCTGGTGTGCTCACTATAAATATTACAAGCAGTTGTAGGACTGAAACTGATGATACTGTCCACCACAGTGAAAGTACTGAACCAGTACACTATACGACAATACACTGTTTGGTCGGTATGAAAGGATGTTGACAACTGTATGCAAACTATCCCATGGCAACCCTGCAGGCACAGCATAATGCCTGTTAGGTTCAGACACAAAGCAGTTGGGCAGTAAGAACACAACCTGATGTCCCACACTCAACTGTACATGTGAAATATAGATTAAGTCCACACACAAACACAAATGTGGTGGGCCACAGATCTCAACATATGGAAAATTCACACTGGGCATGCTCGCACACTTAGATAAATGAGACGTGTCAGTCAAGAAGCCATATAAACTGTGAACTGGGCATGCTCACACACTTAGGCCATGTCACAGTTCAGCAGTTGCACACACATATCTGGCATTTGTATGTGTTAATACAGGAACCTCCCACAATAGAGAGATCTGCCCAGTGCACACAGTGAAATTACAACAGAGACATAAGTAAAGTAGTGGATCCCACTCATATGCAAACATCTGCCACAGTACACAAGTTGTTCATAGAGATAGGGAAAGCTATGGCAATAAAGACCCACAAACAGTTTATGAGCAACAGATACTTGCATCTGACAGGTAAACATATGGCCGTAGAGTTCAATACTAGGCTGTTGTCCCTAGGGAATACAGAAGGCTATCCACAATGTATTTGGCATCTGCCTCAGCAGTACAGTAGGCCACTGTGCCTCTGCAAAGTTAATGCATATATATACTCTCCCCCTTACTGATGGATAGTAACAGATGTACATACCTCTTCATAAATAATGATGTCAGCACACTATACATATGTCAGGAGCACAAATGGTACCCACTATTTTGAATAGCGTGCTCAGCTACTGCGTCTCCCACAAGTGTCATAACATAGTTAGGTAGGAGTTTGAATCCTGCAAATGCTCAATGTGTGAATGTGTGGGGGAGGAAGTAGGGTGTGTGCAATTCTACGTGTAAGTAAAATGTCCCTTTTGGCAACTAGTACAACACACCACATGATGCATATTCCACTGTCTAAACACTGATGATGTCAGCACCCTATAAGTACAGCAGGAGAAAGCACGCCTCCCCCTAATGCAAATAGCAAGCTCTGCTACTGCGTCTTTCACAAGTGTCAGAGCATAGTTAGGTAGGGGTTTGAATCCTGCAAATGCTCAGTGTGTGAATGTGGGGGGAAGTAGGTTGTGTTTAACTTTATGTGTAAGAAAAATGTCCCTTTTGGCAACTAGTACAACACACCACATGCTGCATATTCCACTGTCTAAACACTGATGATGTCAGCACCCTATAAGTACAGCAGGAAAAAGTAAGCCTCCTAGTAATGCAAATAGCGTGCTCTGCTACTGTGTTTCTCACAAGTGTCATAACATAGTTAGGTAGGGGTTTAAATCCTGCAAATGCTCAGTGTGTATGTGTGAATGTGGGGGGGGGGGAGTAGGGTGTGTGCAATTCTATGTGTAAGAGAAATGTCCCTTTTGGCAACTAGTACAACACACCACATGCTGCATATTCCACTGTCTAAACACTGATGATGTCAGCACCGTATAAGTACAGCAGGAGAAAACAAGCCTCCCAATAATACAAATAGTGCGCTATGCTACTGCGTCTCTCACAAGTGTTATAATATAGTTAGGTAGGGGTTTGAATCCTGCACATGCTCAGTGTGTATGTGTAAATGTGGGGGGGAGTAGGGTGTGTGCAATTCTATGTGTAAGACAAATGTCCCTTTTGGCAACTAGTACAACACATCACATGCTGCATATTCCACTGTCTAAACACTGATGATGTCAGCACCGTATAAGTACAGCAGGAGAAAACAAGCCTCCCAATAATACAAATAGCACGCTCTGCTACTCTCACAAGTGTTATAATATAGTTTGGTAGGGGGTTGAATCCTCCAAATGCTCAGTGTGAATGTGGGGGGGGGGGAGTAGGGTGTGTGTGATTCTATGTGTAAGAGAAATGTCCCTTTTGGCAACTAGTACAACACACCACATGCTGCATATTCCACTGTCTAAACACTGATGATGTCAGCACCCTATAAGTACAGCAGGAGAAAGCAAGCTTTCCAGTAATGCAAAAAGGGTGCTCTGCTACTGCATTTTTCACAAATGTCATAACATAGTTAGGTAGGGGTTTGAATCCTGCAAATGCTTAGTGTGAATGTGTGGAGGGGATAGGGTGTGTGCAATTCTATGTGTAAGAGAAATGTCCCTTTTGGCAACTAGTACCACACACCACATGCTGCATATTCCACTGTCTAAACACTGATGATGTCAGCGCCCTATAAGTACAGCAGGAGAAAGCCAACCTCCCTGTAATGCAAATAGCGCACTCTGCTACTGCATCTTTCACAAGTGCTATAATATTGGTAGATAGGGGTTGGAATCCTGCAAATGCTCATTGTGTATGTGGGTGGGGGGAGATAGAGTGTGTGCAATTCTATGTGTAAGAGAAATGTCCCTTTTGGCAACTAGTACAACACACCACATGCTGCATATTCCACTGTCTAAACACTGATGATGTCAGCACCCTATAAGTACAGCAGGAGAAAGCAAGCCTCCCAGTAATGCAAATAGTGCGCTCTGCTACTGCGTCTCTCACAAGTGTTATAATATAGTTAGGTAGGGGTTTGAATCCTGCACATGCTCAGTGTGTATGTGTAAATGTGTGGGGGGGGGGGAGTAGGGTGTGTGCAATTCTATGTGTAAGAAAAATGTCCCTTTTGGCAACTAGTACAACACATCACATGCTGCATATTCCACTGTCTAAACACTGATGATGTCAGCACCGTATAAGTACAGCAGGAGAAAACAAACCTCCCAATAATACAAATAGCGCGCTCTGCTACTGCGTCTCTCACAAGTGTTATAATATAGTTTGGTAGGGGTTTTAATCCTGCACATGCTCAGTGTGTATGTGTAAATGTGGGGGGGGTAGGGTGTGTGCAATTCTATGTGTAAGAAAAATGTCCCTTTTGGCAACTAGTACAACACATCACATGCTGCATATTCCACTGTCTAAACACTGATGATGTCAGCACCGTATAAGTACAGCAGGAGAAAACAAGCCTCCCAATAATACAAATAGCGCGCTCTGCTACTGCGTCTCTCACAAGTGTTATAATATAGTTTGGTAGGGGTTTTAATCCTCCAAATGCTCAGTGTGAATGTGGGGGGGGGTAGGGTGTGTGTGATTCTATGTGTAAGAGAAATGTCCCTTTTGGCAACTAGTACAACACACCACATGCTGCATATTCCACTGTCTAAACACTGATGATGTCAGTACCCTATAAGTACAGCAGGAGAAAGCAAGCTTTCCAGTAATGCAAATAGCAAGCTCTGCTATTGCGTCTCTCACAAGTGTTGTAACACAGTTAGGTAGGGGTTTGTATCCTACAAATGCCATGTGTGTTTTTGTCACACAGTTTGTCCATGTGTGTGGGGTGGTGTTCCCAATATTGCACAACATAGATTATATCAGTAATGTCAATGCACACATGATGTATGTGTGTGCCACATACACATATGTACCTGTGACCTTCAATAGTTCCCATGTCTGAAGCCTGCCTTATGTGAATACATGGAATTTGCATTAGACAACTTTATGACTGTGGTTTTCTGTGCAGGGGCTGCATGTGGTATGTGAATATACAGTGTGAGTTGTATATGGTCATCCTACCAGCGAGGGATACACGTCTGGTCTGAAGCATATAGTCCACATGTTGTTGATGAACAGGTGCAGCATATTTTTACCTCTTGTGGGAGTGGTAACAAGTTGTTCCATAGCAATTCAGTGAATAAATGCTAGGGACCTTTCAGCTAGGGTCTTGGAGCTAGAGTAATGCTCACACTCTATGTTTAGGTAGTTGCAGTCCACCCATATTATGGTGTTTGTAGAGACCGTCATATTCCGTGTTGTCAGGAAGGCCAAGTCGGTTTCCTGGGTATGGGAGGGTGGTGTGTGCCAGGCTATGAACCTGAAGGCAGTCTAACCCACTGTTAGTTGCACATGGATAGGCTCTGATGCTTTGTGCTGTGCCACCAACCTGGAGGTATGTGTATCTGTGTTGCCTTTGGATACGTCCCCCTGTTCTGGTTTGGTGCATGTTTAGGGGACGACAAGCATGGTATGAGGTATAACCTGGCAGTGATGGGGTGCACCTGGGAGCCTTGAACCAGGATTCTGTTACTGCACAGATATTGCTGTTCTCCATGCTAAGGACAGTTTCCAGTGCATGCATCTTGAGGTTTACACTGCTGGCGTTGAGTAGCATTACTATTAGTGTCCTATCCCATGTGATACCTGTGTAGGTGGCTATGTAATTTGAGCCTTGCATAAAAAGGCACTATGTGTGTAGCAAGAGCCATTGCCAATATACAACGGCCCATGGGTGACAGGTGCAAGCTGTCCCTAGTAAAGCATTGTGGCTTGTCTAGCATGTAATCCCACGCTGACAGGCATTGGATCCCCTTTGAATGACACCGAAACATAAGCCAATTGTAGAAATTGATCATCCTGTCTACATATTGTGGCAGCATTCTTGGTGAGGGTAAGATGCTACTCAAGGTCAGGGTCATACCAGTCTGTGCCACATGCTGAGAGAGCCCCTCTATGTCCCCTATCATGTAGTCCAGGGAGGTACGTCGCAGGTCATTCACACTGGCACGGACAATGACTGAGTCATATTTGTACATGCCTTGGAGTGACCTGTATGCTTGTGTTATGTGGTGGATCATAGTGCCTGACGGGCATCTCACCGTGACCTTCTCCTTGTTCAGCCTGGTGAGCAGGACCTCAGTGTACCTGATGATAGCGGTACCTATTACAACTGTAGCAGGTGTGTTGTTTAGCCTTACAGGCTGTGACTGTTTGGCACAAAGGATTTGTGAGCTATGTGTTGCACATGCTCTGTTCTGGCATAACGTATGCTTGTGTGTCTGCTTCGGAGGTGTCTGCTGCTCAGGCAGGATGCTATTCTGAGACTCCAAGAATGTTCCTGTTTGTTTATGTGTTTGGATTGCTGTCATGGTAGGTCTATGTGAGACTGGTATTGTATTCACTGTAGTATCCCACTCCAGCTGACAGGTTATGCCAGTACTGAGTTAAGAGAGTTTAGCCCCCAGTTTGGCTATGTGGTTGCATCTCTCACATGTGTTGTAAGTTTATGGGAAGGGGAGAGGGTTGTCTGTGTACATGAGGCAGCTATAACATTGCCACATGACTCACAGATTCACCAACTGGACCAGAGAGGAGATTGACAAGTGACCTTTGCACATGCCACCATAGTATTGTGAATTCCATAATAATTAACAACACATAGGGCCAATGGGGAACAAGGTACTCAAGGTGAGTATGTGAGGGTGTAGTGCTTCTGATTTGTTAGTGCTGGCATATATAAATGCTTTCGTGAGCAAATGCCAGGTAAGTCATATCAATGTGTTACAGGCAACCTACATGCAAACAGGACAAACAGTGACGTTCTGTCAAGTGAGACATGGACATCAGTACAGTAAGCAATACAGATGTCACTAGGGATCCATAGAGGCACTGTAAATCTGTATTGCAGGTGGAATCAGTGTTTCAGGGAAATAACAAGCAAACATGCATACAAATAAAGCTACAGACAGCAGGCCTGGATCTAGTCTATGCTACAACAAACAAGGTGTACCACTTCCAGTAGGTAACAGTGCAAATATGCAGGCACTATAAGCCTGTACCCAGAAATTCACAGGTCAGACATGCAGGGTCCAGCCTCACCTCCCACAAGTGTACAGACCATGCACCTTCATAATGTAGAATAACCGGCCTGAAACCCAAGTGCTCATACCTGAACTAATACACATTTCGAATAACAGACACTGAGCCCTCACTCAGCAGTTCCAAACTTAGTAGGATGTATGCTACCTGTCCTGGCACCACAGTATCCTTGACATTTATGGAGACTCTTCCTCCTGTCATAGTTAGTTCTGTGCTTTGGGGCTGTCAAGCATGGTATGAGGTGTGACCTTGTAGTGCTAGGGTGCTCTTGTGAGTCTTGAACCTGTTGTGTATTACTGCACAGATATCAACATCCTCAAACATCCTCATTGCAGAGTCGAGTGTGGACAGCATGCAACTTGCAGTTTACATGTCCATCATTGGGTATCAATACTTACATTTTCTTATCCCCTGTGCTACCTATGTAGGTGGCCTTCTGTTGACAGCCTTACCACCAGTATGCAAAGATGTGCAGACATTACACTATGGTAATTACTATGGGTGTACAAAACAATACAATGACAATCATACTGTTACTGCATCAGGCATGCTGGGATATACCCACAATGATATCATTACACTCTACTATTGACAACATGATACTATTACTACATTTCTATGTAGTCACCCTGTGCATCAGCACCATGTTAACCTGTTCCTGCACCGATGTTACAGATTGCAGGAGGTGGCACAGTTTTATCATATGCACAGGGTGTGTACTTGGTATGCCTGAGTCTGCCACTGATACAACCAATTGACATGTATGTGTGTGTGTGTTGGTGAGGGACAGCAGTACAAGATGGGGCAATGTTGATGCAGTGTGTGCATGTATGTGGTAGCCCTAGGTGTTATCAATTCGCATGTGTGTATGCATGCACACAGTTCCACCTCATGGCTGCCATATACAGGTGTTTGTGGACAGCCACAGACTGTACCTGCCAGGTCATACAGATCACTGTCTCTGGCCATGGACATGGTACCTGTGCCTGGCAGGGGTGCTACGGACCATTATCAGGTACTAAGCCAGACTGAGTACTGTCATCAGAAGCAGGTGGTTGGTGACTGGAGACAGGTCCCTGTTGGGACTGTCCAGAGCCACATGCACGTGGTCTCCTGGGGGGGGGTCTGATGACAGCACAGACCCAGCATTGCTGGGGCTGCTGCTGGCACTATGGGAGCGGCCGCAGGCCTGTTGTCATCCGCGATGACTGCCAGCTGCTGCTGTTGCTGGCATATGCCCACGTCAAAGCCTCAACCATCCACCATTGCCCTTGCTCATGGACATGTAGTTGTGGAACAGATCTAATGTGTCCCCTCAATGTCTGTCAATGACCTCGGTGAAATTACAGATGGCAGCCACAACATCACGCATACTGTCATTCATAGCGGTGCGACATGCTCTCAGCTCCCTCAGACCCTGTCTGGTGTACCGTTCCATACGTGACTGTGACTGCATTACAGCCCGAAACATAGCTGAGGTTGAAAGACCTCTGTGGGCACATCTGACAGGGGCAGTACACCCACGTATGCTCCCACGAGAACCCCTGGACATCTGCCTGTGTGGTACCATGTCAGGACCCTGGCCATGGCTGCTGTGTGGGGATGCATGTGCCACCGATACCACATTACCCTGGTCAATGCCCACTGTATCCTGTCCATCACCTAGGGACATTGGTGACAAAGGATGTATTGGCAGGATGACTGTGCGCATTGATGGGGTTGACAGCTGTGTACTGTCAATTGGCTGACCAACGACAGACCCTGGCACACCTCCATGTGCCATTACACAGGTATCATCATTATCACTATCCATGGCAGCTGATTCAGGTTCCCTGCTGCACAACACCAGAGCAGCACCAGAACCTGTGGGAGTAAGGCAGGAAACACAGTTTACAATGTGTACACAATGTTACCACTGATACACACAGGCGCACATGCACACATGCACACATGCGCACATGCACACATGCACACATGCACACATGCACACATGCACACTCCTCAGTATATGAGATATCAACACACAGACACAAACACACCTGCAATCAAACACATAGCACTACTGTTTGTGCCTATTATTACTATTAGTATCAAGAGTATTGAGGGCATTGTTATTACACACTCACCAGCATGGATACGCTGCCTTGCTGTTACACCAGAGGGACCTGCAGAAATGAGACATTTATTGTCAGTGGGCACAACTGTGCCATTGATACTGTGAGTATGATACAGTTCAGTAGTACAACAGTTGGCTTTCACAGGTCTACTGCTGATATTGAGAATATCACTCTTGCACAATAATTACCGAGATAACAGCTACAAACTGAGGACACACCTCACACATGCATAAACTACCAGTGTACAGCACAGTCAACTATACATATGGCATGTTACCTGCACGCTCCAAGTCCTGCTGCTGGGTGGCTCCAGCCTCCATCATTATGCATGTATGCAGCTGCTGCTGTTGCTGTTGGGCTGGAGCCACAACACTTAGGAGTAGTCCCTCCAGTCTGGTGAGGGGGGATGTATAGCCGCCCCATCACCTGTGGCAAGCTGTTGCCTGTGGATATTTGATGCACGCTGATGGACATTTCTAATTAAATCATATGTCCGGTTATGCGTGCCTATGTCATTTACCCGACGGCCCAGGTCTTGCCACAGTGCAGCCCTCTCCTGCTGGTTCTGGCTGGTGCGGGAAAACAGTATTGCAAAATCCCGCACCAGGCTCTGGTGTATCTCCTCATCCTCTGCAGCGGAGTAGGTAGGGTTTCGCTGGTGAACCATAGCCCTGAAAAGGAAAAGAAAAATATGTCAGCAATATATGTCAGCAAAATATGGCACACATAATACACATAATACTCGACTGTAGTGATATAACTTAACTCCCATATATAGCATCTGTCTGTTTATTGGGGGATACACATGTAAATGACCAGATATCAGTGCTCAGCTGACAACTGTGCAACAGTACCTGGCACACTCCATAAGACACACTAGTATACTCCAGCAGTCAGCACACTGATTCAGGTCCAATGCACAACCTCACACTAGGGTTTTTTTATCAAGGTACTGTATGGGGAACATTATCAACCCATGCACTGCATGCAATGCATGTTACATATTTCACTGGTAATGCACACTACTCTTACTTGCCATAACCCTACCTACACCGCAGTCACATACAGGGTAACACAGCACAACATATGGCAATGTAGTATGTTTGGATCACAATACCTCACACATCTGTCTCTGGCCTCACACCAAGGACACACACTACCATGACAGACAGACAGTCATGGTGAGCAATCACACCATTACATAACATGCACCCAGTCACTGGCACACTCATTCCACCTCACATAGTTGGTTTGCAATGGGTTCGTGGGTGTGCATTGTGTCTTAGGTAGGTAGTATGCTATTGGCCCTGGGCCTACAGCAGCATACTGTTATGCTACCCTGCCCCTTGTGACACATGTGATGTGATCGTACCTGCTCCTGTCAAACAGTTACACAGGGTGACTCATATGGCATATTACCTATCTGCATAACATTCAGCATGGGGTATGTCTGACATCTACTCATGGGGAGCCTTGCTTCTTAATGCTGTGTGGTTTACTCCAGGGTATGTCTTATCTGTGGATAGGAACCTGTACCTCCACCATGTGCTCTTTACTGTGGTGACAAGGATGACAGACATAGGTCATTTAGGTTGTGGATATTGTGAGGTGTTACCATGATCGTTGGACAACTGTCACGGGTGTGACTTAACTATGTATATCCAGCAGTGGTAACCTCTATGTAGGTAGTATGGGTGTGCTCTGTGGTCTTGTCAGTCACTCTGCATAGGTAATGTGTTTGAGTGCATTGTCACAGTTTCTTACGTATGACTGTGTCCTTCTCCATATCTGTAGCTGTCATGGGAGGTACATACCGTGTAGGATATTGTGGGGTGTAGAGGGGTACAGTGACCTACATGTCCATAGCTGACACACCATGTCTGCTGACACATACCATGTACAGGTATTACAGGACTAGTGTGCCACTGTGAATATCAATGGGGAGCCTATTGTACACTTGTTGCCCCTGTTCCCCCCTGACACATGCAGTGGTGGGCAGGCAAGCACATATGTGGTGGTTACTGGTGTAAGTGTTTTGGAATGCGGTATGGTACTCCAGTATCCACACTGGTATTCACTCCATGCCTTTGTCACCAGGCACCTGTTGCAATGCATCTGCACACATGTGCCTCACTCAGTATATATATATATATATATATATATATATATATATATATATATATATATGTATATATATATGTACATATATATATATATATATATATATATATATACACATATATATATATATATATATATATATATATATATATATATATATATATATATATATATATATATATATATATATATATATATATATATATATATATATATATATATATATAGATATATATATGGAGAGAGAGGGGGGAGAGAGAGAGACAGAGGGAGAGACAGAGAGAGAGAGAGAGAGAGGGTGGGACAGAGAGAGAGAGATAGTCATATACAGACATATCTGTAGACAGTCAGATCTGTCTGTATATGTATATGTATCTACATATATCTATATATGTATGTGTGTATTACATATATATGTATGTACATATTCTATCTATATATGTCTATGTATTTCTACATCCCTCTCTATGTATACATATATGCATATTATATATATATATATATATATATATATATATATCGATATACATACGTATACATATGATAGATATATATATAAACCTTTTTATTTACACATATGTATACACACATTAACGTACTGATAAACATCCATTACTGTACAACCTACATTGTACATTGCACTACAACCTACATTGATATGTGCACATAGTTACCCTCACATACATATGTATGTACAGCCTTCAGTGACAGTTGCAGTATGTCCTCTGCCCTATGCACATCTTCGTATACATAGATACAGACCAATAACACATATGGAGGGTTCACAGTATGTAGACTATTATATTATTACTTTACATTACCTGTGTTTGTTACAGCTGTTTGTGTTGGCTTTGTGATGGTTGGCCTGCTGCTGCTTCTCTTGCCAGCTTCAGTTTGGCTTGGCAGTGTCAGGTTGTGATGACAACTTGTTTGTTTTGTTGTTTTAAATTTTCTTTCTTTTCTCTCTCTCTCTCTGTCTCTGTCTCTGTCTCTACCTCCAGAGGGTGCAATGAAAGTATTGCATGTGTGGACTGGGGGTACAGGATGCTTTTGTAGGTATCTGCACATGTCCATGCGATGGCCTCTGCACCAATTGTTTGCCAGCATTTACTAATTGCATGTAGCCTGTTGTGTAGTGATTGCAGTTCTCACTGTGATTTCAGGACAGTGCTATAAAAAGGTTTGTTAGGTAGGCGTAGCCCTTTCGGATTATCAGGGTGGGGACCCTGCTGGTATGCTGTGGATACTGTTATATGAGTGTAACGGTTGGTATGTCTCTCATATTTCAGGCTGTGTTGTAGACACTGCAATGCATGTTGTACTGTAACCTGAGTATTCCTTCCTCCAATTTCCTCTTCTCAGTGTGTATGTAAACTGACACCTAAGACTAGTAATACTGTGTATATGGGTGTGTGTGCTTTTCTGTGGGACTTGTGGTGTAACTGGTATATAGCAGTGGCTCTTGCAATTTGTTGCTATGGCTTCAATATTTGCCCTTTACATTCACTCCTTGTATGTCTGCTAGGTGTCTTTACTGTAATGTGTTGCTATGGCTTTCCTATTTTCCATTTACATTCACACCATGTAATGCTTGCTATATCTGTTTGAGCAGCAATTCCCTATGTATTTATTGTGGTAGGGTGGTACTGCATGCAGTGTGGTCTGGCCATGGTGTGGGCCTTGACACGTAGAAGGGTATTTGTTTATGCTGCTGAGCAGGCCTCAGATACTCTCAGGTGCATCTTTTATCAGCCTCATGGAATGGTACATATCAGTGGGATACACCCATGAAATTTTCTTATATTCTGCAGTTGTGACGGTGGGTTATTTTGAGCATATGTATTACTACACCATTTGTGACGTGCAAGTGGTGCATACTTTCAGTAATTAATAGTTACCATTGCATGTGTTGTACCACCTTTCTGCCTACTGTTAGTACATTTCACAGGGAGTCAGTGGGGCACAGTTAACATTTGTTTTCAAATCAGGGACATCCCTGTAACTCAGTCACAGTTGCTATGTCTGGACTCTTAACTATTAAAATATGGCAGTGTTTATCCTGCTCTGAGTATGTGTGTGGCTTGCAAGGTGCTACTGTGACATTATTACCTACTAGCTACCAACTAACATGGCTGTTTCTCTTCACACACTAATATTTTACAAATCCACTAGATTTTACAGTAAATATACATGACATGCTTTGTGTACTAGACTTCCTATATTCCCTTTACATTCATTCCTACTATTTCATGATATATTTCTTTCAGCACAATGTTCTTGTATAGCAGTCATGGCTTAGTGTTAAGCCATGCAGACTACTATTTCCAAGGTCCTGGGTTCGGGACTAACAGTGGGATTTTATTTTGCTTCTGAGCAGACTACAGGCCTTGTCATTCAGAGTGACTAAGGCACTTTTAAGCAGTTGTAAGTGGGGTAGTGCTGGTTTGCGTGGAGCTCACGCATGCGCACTGGCGTTTAGTTTCACGCACACACGTGTAGCTAAGCGTACACAAGCGCATACCCGCTTACAACTGCTTAAAAGTGCTTACTCTTGCGCACACCCGCGCTAATTTCTTTGAAAGAAATTAAAATGGGGCGACAGGAAAGTGGTGAAAAAGGGGTCACAAAGAGGGTAGGACAGTAGGGAAACAAGCTCAGGATTTGCTGTAAGGGTGTAGGAAAGGCCCATAGCTGCACATTTCTTTATCAGCAACAGCTGTGCATACATGTGTAATTTGGTGTGAAATTTGAAACCTTCCACCCCTGAGAGAGGGGTGAGGACAACATTATTTGTTGTACAGCCAATTGTAATTGCCAGTTCACATGTCCAGCAGACATGTCTGCGAAATGGGCAGCTATGTATGGGGCATAATTTTTTTGCGGGAACAGAGTGCCCTTTTTTTTTTCAGGTGAGAGTGGAATGTCAAGTACGGGAAGTAGGTATAGTTGGGGTGGTAGGTAGGGGAGGTTAACAGACAAGACAAACAAGATGCATGCAGGGGTGGTGTATGACACATGGGGGGAAACACAATTGACGGGGACGGATGTTTGGATATCTTGAGCCCATGAGCCCACAGATGGCAACAGTGGAACTGAGATCCCCACCCATGGGCAGTTGCCACTGTGCCTTCACTGCCCAGGACAGGGCTGTGCTGGGGGCTGTGTAGGATGGGCAGCAGGCACACCCGTGAGTTGTGTCACCCATGCCTCAAGCTGGTGTAGGGGCTCAAGCACAGAATGCCTGATCTCCCTACGCACCACAGTCCGGACACTACAGTGGGTGAGTGGATGGTCGCCTCTGGCCACGCTTGCAGAGGGGGGATGAGCCCCATCCCCTGCAGCGCTACCACCCGAAGGTGGCACAGGGCCACCGGAGGAGGGTCCGGCCTGGGCACTAGTGCCAGGTGCACTCGCCAGCTGAGATGGGAGAGGTGGGTCCGCAGGAACCTGCCTTCCCTGTCGTCCTATGTTTTGCAATATTTTATGACCGTTTGGGTTAGTAACAAACAATACCATTCACAATTAGTTGTAACAGCATGCATTAGTATTCCCATTAACCAAACACCCATAAATTCAAGACATTGAACAGCAAGCATAACACATGCATAATTTGAACAACAGTACACAATCCAACAGCATGCAGGGTTGATTGATGGCAACAGGCCATCAGGTTTGGATGTATGAACAGGGCACATACATCAAAGTACATGCAAATATGTATGAACCAACAGGACAAATGTCCAGGGGAATTAATTGTGAATACACATACCCATTTCATGTGGAATGGATTATTTGTGGTTATAGGGCAGGGTGAAGAAATATTTCATTAACAACTTCAAATGCCTATACATATGCTGTACATTTCTACTAGCTGCAGATATATACACCCTACAGGTCTGACTGCAGTCTTCTATGTGTAAACTTAGGCATGTTGGTGATGGGAATGTTACTGCTACATTAATATACATTGCATTTTTATTCATACACATTCATATCTGGCTCTGTTCAGCTACAGCATCCTGCTACATTTGATTTATATGGCTCTAGACAACTGTGGATGTTTGGTATTTCATACAACCATACTATCTGCATATTGCAAAGGTACAGCAACATATCCAAATTGTGGGACAGACATTCCAGCTTCAGTACTTTATTGCACACATTTCACTCTTTGGTTGTGCTTGTCACATTCATTTCATTCTGTACTGACTGCAGTATACTTTATTCTGGAGTTATTACAACTTTCTTGGTGGATTCATACCTCTTTCTCACACTCTCACGTGTTTTATTTTTACAATTCAGGATGGTACTTAATTCTAGGCTTTATTGACATGTTTTACTTGGTTACAACAATCATTTCCAGCAGTCTCACTTGTGTCATGTTTCAGATTTTAAACGGGGATATATTTCACACATGTGTTGTAATTTACAGCCTGCTGCAGGTTATGTACTATTACATTACAGGTGGAACATCTTTATTTCAGACTTGTTTCATTTTTATTTTTGGATTACAGGCTGCATCACACTTATGTAATCACACAGTACTAGCAGAATCTCTCTTACACTGTTACTTGAACTTTTTATTAATAAGTGACTACACTGCACTCTTTTGTAAGCTGTCATACTTATATTTTTTAACAGTTACAGGGAGAGAATTACTAACCTGCCTGGTGGCGCAACCGCACAAGCCTATCGGCATAGGCTCGACGATTCACAGAACGGACACCTGCAGCTGTAATATAAATGAAGTAATATTGGGATACACATCTCCATAATATCAGCTAGGTTAATTTCTTACATAGATAATTACATGAAACTTACTCAGTAGTGGGGCGTTGGGCATTTGCCGGGCCTCCTGGATCCAACGGTTCAGTTGGTCCTACTTCCGTCTCTTCAGGTCCGCATGGTGGTGATGGACCTGTTCACCAGTCCTTGGTATTCCTGTGGCACTGGTGAGATCATGTGCCAACCGGTCCCACGCCTCAGCCTTGTATGCTCCCCACAAGACCTGGCCCTGCATAAGTTGGGCCTCATGATCATGGACGAGGAGCCAAACCATATATTTGAACTCCTCAATGCCCCACCTCTGTGCTCGGAAGCAACTACCCTCTCCTACACCTGCCATCCTGACTGCAAATTGGTTCCACAATCAGTTATGCTGTGTATTCTCGCCTATGGGGCTTATATATGCCGTTTTTCCCGCACTTATCTGTGACTGGCCATTTTGGAAATATATCAGCTTCACAAAACCTGCTTTGTCATGCTTCTCTTTCCATTCATTCCTATATATATGCTAATACTGCAGATCTAAGAGCAACTGTCATGGCTTAGTGGTTCAGTACTTTGACTATGGTGCATGGTATCCTGAGTTCAAGCCTGGCCATTGTTTTTTTTATTTTATGACTGTCTACACAGGCTAGGAGGTGTGTCTGTGTAAAGGCAGTTTTGCTACAGCTTGCTCAACATTGCCCACCGGTTAGCTTGTTGGCGCGGTGCGCAGCTCCGCGAAAACGGGTTACGCTGGTTTACATGTCATTTGGCTGTCAGCACGCATATTATGCTCAGCTCAGCTACGGGCACACAGTTTCAGCGTGTTACAATACTGCTCAACCCCGGGCACTCATTTTACACCTGTTAAACCACTGCTCACCTACGGACAGATATACTCAGCTTGTTAGAGCGTAGCTCAGCTATAGGCACTTCTGACATTTTTTTTTTTTTTTTATTATCTCACATTTCTTCAAAATACATGGCCCATTTCATTACATTTTACATAAAATATAATTATATATATGTACATATATGTCAGGGAATTGTTTCGTGCTTATTTCACTAGAGATAAAAGTTGATGATGTTGGGGTTTGAACCGTGACTGCCTCCTCTTCAGCCGATGCCTCTACCGCTACGCTATTGCTTCTTGGCTTACTTTGCATATTTAGATCTTATATGCTTTTCCACTGACGGCTAACTGTGGCTAAGCGACGGGCACGCCTGTGCAAACGAGCGCAATTATGGGCAAACATCTTTAAAACTTATAAAAAATAATATAACATGTTCATTTTTACATTTTATGTTTGTAGTCTGAGGGGGCAAGTGTTGTGTTGTGTTTGTTGATATTTATGCGGACTCTCTCATGGGGGTTTACTTTCGGGACTGTTACTCTTCTGGGGGCGTGTCCGTTTGCAGGACTTGCCCTGCGGACACACCCCCTACTTTCTTACATGGACCGTGTTAGCCTTGGGTGTGAGTCAGCATGCCCTCATGAATATGCATGGCATGCTGACATCACACCGTTTAACTGTGACCTCCGTGTAAGACTTGTAACTCTTACACGGAGGCTTCGTGAATCCTGCCCAAAAGTGTTTATCCTCATTTTGTTCACTGTTTGAATTAATCGTATTTAAAAAAAAATCAAGGCTCATCTGAACAAATACATCCAGCTTTATTTTAGGAAAGTTATATCCCATTGGTAATTTTCAGGTAGTATCGACAGTATTAGATAATGTGTGTTTGTGTGTGTGTGTGTGTGTGTGTGTGTGTGGGGGCATTGTAGTTCTTTTCATTTTATGATGCTATTAATTGGAAGTCATTTTTGAAAATTTTGTGAAAAAGAGTTGTGAAGCACCAATTGCCCACCTGTTAAGTGTCACATTCATTTCTTATCTACAAGTCAAAAAAAAAAGAGAGAAAAGTGTTGATAATTAAATTACTTGGGAATGTTTATGAGATATTCTACAATTTTCTTTGAACCCTCAGTGGTTCTTGTAAGAAACATAGAGGAAGCTAAAGTAAATATTGATGAGGTCCTCAAAATAATATTATAGGCAGTTATAGCTTATGTTAAACAAAATGGATATTGTGTCCTCCCTCATGTTAAGGGATCTCCTCAAACAGTATATGCCAACACTTCAGACTCGAGTCTGGGTAGTTACATTTAGCTGAAACATGCATTTTAACTTCCAATATATGCTGATTGCATCATTTCTAAATTATTCCACACAATATGGTCTTCTAATATGGGCCAGATTCAAAAGCCTTTGCAGAACTCAGTGCAATCTGTCAAGTTCCATGCAAGATTTGTGGCTAACTAAGTAATATGCAAATATGCTATGCTCCAGTCTACACAGAATACTTCAGTGCAAGCCAGACATACCCAGCAACATCATCGCAACTACAATTAGTAATGTCAAACATGTATTCAGGGAAAACTCATTAATTAATTAATATATCTACGTGCATTAAAAATGAACATCTATGGAAGGTATATAAAACCGACGGAACTTTCAGTAATACATGGAATGTATTAATGAAGGCAAATGTTTATCAGCCATTGTGTCTGAAAAGTGACAAATATCTGCAAACACTTATGGACATCATCGTAATACAGACATACAAATGCATCCATCACACATTTGTGGAACATGGTGCAATCTGCAAAATTTTTAATAAAAATTTAATTACGTAAGATGAAGGGCAATCCCAGCCACTTTGCCATGGCTAGCAGTAGCTAGCAATGGGAGGGTGACATATGGGGAACACAAGTAATGCACACACCAAAGGAAACAGGGTGACAGAAAAGCAGATGTGGGGTGAGGGTGAAGAAGAAAGGCACTGAAGAGATATGATGGAAAAGGATGGTCAGAGGAAGAGTCAGAGGAGCATGGGCAAGTTTTTATTTGGTGGGAATAGTCCCTACCTTTCTTTTTTTTCGAGAATAGGGATGGTAAAGACACAGAAAGAGGAGGTGAGCAAAAGAGCAGGTACAAACATATAACAAATATCACAAGACATGACAGACAAAGGTCATAAATACACATAAAGGATATGTAAAGTACACAGACAGCACAGATATAGACTATACGAAATAACAAACAGGGTAGGGATGCATACCAGCCATGGTACAACACAAAATTATACATGTACCTATGCACAAATCATTGCTGAGATGTTGCACACTGTGTGGCAGTCCTAGCAGAATGAGTATGACTGATGGTAGGTGTGTGTTGGAGAACAGTAAATGGGGAGTGCTATCATTGCATTACACATTGGATATGGAGTATAATCATCTACTAGGCTGGCAGCGGTGCAGGTGTAAGCCAAGCAACAGCAATGATGAGCAAATGTAGGTGCAGACAAGCAGGGGGCAGACTACAGCCTCCAACCCTGCATGTGAAAAGCAAACAGCTAAGCACAGTGTCAAACAGCAGAAATACAGCAAACTATTAATGTAGTTGTGTAATAAGCAAAGAAGTTTACACACCATCCATATGTCAAGCATACATGCCATGCCAGAGGTAACACAGATGGCTATTCAGGTATACAATGTAGGTGTTGTGATATGCAATGGCATTACATAAGACAAGCAGAAAAAAAGGCTTATCACACATACCCATCCAATGACATGTAATACAAAGTAAGTGGTGCTATACATATGATTTAATGAAAGCTAAGGAATGCAAGTCTGTGCATAGGCAGGACGCATATAAATCTGTCAGTAGTGCACAACACACAAGTATAACAAACGATGATGGAAGCTACTCGATGTCTACCACATTATGTGCATATGCCTTGCATGTGTATGGTACCCCTCATGGTGGAACAAAGTTATAGTGTACCAGTACAACTACGTTACAACAATGATACATTACAACATATGCCATGTACATGTGAAACATGTAGGAAAAACTATAAGGGGGAAGGGAGATGGACAACATAGGCCCACATCAATGAGAAAATACCAGTAAGAGAAAACACAGGATAAAGCAGGATAACCATAGCTAAGGAGACACATTGTGCATGTGTCCAAAACACAAGATGGACTGCAAGTCCTCACAAGGTACATTGAAGCAAATGGCCAACGTTTGACACATGCATAGTGCATTAGGGATGGCTATAAATATATATGTGTACAAAAGACAAAAACAATATAGTAATGTGTAACAGTTAAACAGCAAATGACATGAGTACAGAAAAAAGTAGGTTTGAATATCACATACCCATATAAACTGCCATGTAAACATAATACAACATATGGCCCAATAACCCTTATCGATATAAATAGGGCATGTAACAAGTTACATATTACAAGGGTTGTGTGTCATTTATATTATGATCATGAACATGCACATTCATGTAAATTAGTGCATATGTATACATGTCCTAATATAATCTATGTTTGAAAAATACTGGATAGTGTCATAAGCAAGATATGGACAAAAAAGGGGATAATTGAATAATGCTAAACAAAGAATCACCTCAGTGTATTCACTAAGATATCAATGAATGTCAATGCAGTATGTGAAGGATACATGCTCATATATACCTATCACAGTACTCTAAAACAACATGGGACAATACTTGCCAGTACATGGCAGATGCAAGGTCATTATGCCAGTGGAACAGCATGGTCTAATAATGTTACATAAGTTTCAAAATCATGGACATGTCATGTTGTTGGTCAGACATAAGGCAGCAATAATCAGTAGACAAATGGGTGCAGTACACGCACATGGATAACGCATGCAAATAAACGCACTTGACTTGACCTCACTATGTTATGTGAGAATAATGGGAATAATGTAGTATGTGAGTTTCTGTCATGCCTTCTTAAGTATACACAGGAATAATTCAAACAGAACAATTCTGTCCCACTCACATTATGATAACTGCAACAATCATATCTGTCACATACAAGCCAGATTATATTGGACATAACAATATTATACTGGACTGCATGCATTTGAGTGCACACACCTACAGATTGAAAGAGTAGCACCCGTGCCCATGTGGAACAATGTATGCAGCAATAATCACATGTGATGATCATGTAAATAATAATGGTAACGTATGTGTCATTTGGGTAATAGCTTTATAGATTCATAGGAAATTACTAAGCTAATAGCTTAAGAGCCAAAAAAGCCTAGCCATTACTAACGACATTTACTCAATTTTTTATCTCTAAGGGCTAGAGGATGGCTTAGGCTTGTGCCTGTCTCTGTATTTTACAGACTAGCACTGTCCATAAGGGACATGGGCACCACCCCAGGAGTGAATGTATAATTCCCCAACCATTGATCCAAACTGCATTTGAAAAGAGTCAGGGAAGGGCTCTGCTTTACTTGAATAGGAAGCCTGTTCTGAGAAGGGGTAACCTCTTAGACGCATATATATGTCTCTCCAGCATGTTTTGTTCATGTCAGAGACCAGGTTTAGATCCTTAGATTGAGAGGTCCTCTTGCAATTTGTCTTCTAAATGTGTAACAGCTCCATCAGGGCTGGATTTGAGAGTGCCTTGTAGGTTAGGCATAGCTCACCCCTTAATAGTTGGTGGGAGACAGAGTAAAGGAGTAGGGCTTTTAGTCGATCCACATAGGATATGTTGTTTACACCCTGTATTTTTTTTTGTAAGAAACCTCGACCTGCTCCAGATGTTGCAAGTGCCTGGTCAAGTACATGCCAAAAGGGACATTGTACTCAATTATTGGTCTGATAAGGGCCGAGATCTGGATGCCATACATTTGCTTATAAGCTGTGCCACATAGAAGGGCTTCTTCACCACTGCGGATACATGGTGGGCAAAGTTCAGGCTACTACTGTTAGGAGTGTGCTATTAATGTTGTAATTTACAGGGGTATTTGTCTTCTCAAAGGGTATAATTATGCATTGTTTTGCATTTAGTGTTAGGCCATGGCTCTGGCATCATTCATTTGTCGGAGTCCTTCTGAAGGACATCTACATCATTGTGGGATTCACTGATCGCCCCAAACTTGCAGTCATAAGCAAACTTGGGCAACCAAAGGCCTTCTACATTAGCACTGATTTCAGAGAAGTATATTCCAGACAGGAGAGGTCCCAGCACTGAGCTCTGTGGCACACCACTCATAACTGGCTTTTTGCCGGAGCTGGATTCTCCCACTCTAACAATGTGTGAGCTGTTTGGTTATCCATCTGGTGATGTAGGAATTTATGCCCAGTTTATCTATAATATCTGAGTGGGGAATTGCCAAATGCCTTAACCAGTTCAAAGTAGGTAATATGCACTGTTTTATCCTCATTCATGGCCCTAGTGACTTTCTTAATGAAGCTCCCCAGACTGAGCAGGCATGACCTGCCCTTGACAAAGCCAAACTGGGCTGGGTCCAGTGTTTGGAGGTTACCCATGTTGTTATTTATCATGCCCATAATTATTCTTTCTATGGCCTTACATATAAGACTAATCAAACTTATGGGTCTGTAATTTCCTGCATCTGTTGATAGTGCCCCTTCATGCAGAAAGTTGGCTATTGCTGTTCTCCAATCTACAGGACAAAGCCAGTATGGAGGCTGTGGTTAAACAGAAATTATAGTGGGCTAGATAGGTCCTGTTTTAAGCTATTTAAGAGGAATCCTGGGTTATCGCTGGGACCTGTTGAAGCCATGTTTTTAGCTTTAGAGAGTGCAGTGATTACCTCTCCTTTTGTGATAACTGGTAGACAAATGGTGGACAGTAATTCTTGGGTGTTAACTGGAGGTGATGGGGAGGTGAAATTTCAGCTAAATCTATTATTGGCCAACAGATTTACTATATCTTCTGGCTGAGTATAGATGATGCCATCTACAATTAACTCTGAACATTGCTGGGTGTTGCTCTTAAGATTGTAGAGATAACTGAAAAATGGTTTATGGTTATCTTTAGCTTGAGAGGCTGTTTTGCCTCAAAAATCTCTTTTGAAAACTTGACTAGTTCCCTGATTTGCTTGTTTTTTTACTCTGCTGTGTGCATTCTCTCTTACTTATAGACAGGATTTTCTTTATTTTGTTTTACAACCTATTTATACCATGGGTCCACCAGGGTGGTTTGCTTTTGTGGTTTGTCCAAGGCTTATTTCAGTACGGAACTGCCTTTTTATGTAGTTGTTTATATGGTCATACAGGGCTTTTATGTACATGTCCACAAAGCTTTCAATGTTCTCTGGGTTTTGGGGAGCTTGGAAATTCGCTATGCTTTCACTTAATAAGAGGTAGTTTGCTTTAGAAAAGTTCTCAAAGGTTTTGGAGTTATGCAGGGGCTGTAGTTTTATATTTATTTCAAGAGAGATCATTTTGTGGTCTGATTTAACCAGTGGGAACATTACACTTAGGGAGTGCAACTCTCTTATATATTTGAGAGTACCAGGTCTAGGATATTTGTACCCCTAGTGGGAGTGTAAACTAGCTGCTCCAGGATTTGCATTGAAAAATTGCAGAAATCTTTAAGCCAGCATGTTGGTGGTTATTTATGCTTCCCACTTAATGGAGGGGTAGTGGAAATCACCCATGAGTATGGTATTCTGCTTAACGGTAAGTAGTGAATTCAGATATGAGGTATGATTTTATTGGTTCATGATGGGGGACCTGAAGCTACGAAGGCTATAGTAAGGGATTTTTCCTATGGTTAGTTGGACATGGGAGTAGCAAAAAACATGTCATATTGTTTGACCAGTCTTGAGGGGTTCTTATCCTTTATGTAGGTGGATACACATCCACCTTTTGTCCTTGTATGTACAGTGGGCAGTTAAAAATGTGTGAAAGGTATTATAGCCTTTTACTTCTGGGTGCTTTCTGTCTCTCTGAACCATGTATCAGTAACTGCCATGATGTTAACATTCTCCAGGGTGAAGAGTGCTTCCAGGTAGTGTAGTTGCCTACTCCTAGCATTGAGCAGCAATCCCTTTAGCTTATCCTGAGTACATTTTGCTTTGTTTGAAAGTTTGTCTGCCTGGTAATGCCTAAAAAGGCACTATAGGACTGGATAATGTTTTGGCCAATAACCAAAAGCCTAGTGGTGACAGGTGAAGACCATCCCTGGCAAAGCAGCATGTCTTGTCAGTTATGTTCTCCCAGGCTGACAAATATTGGACCCCTTTGGAATGACACCAGTAGCCAAGGAAATTATTAAAGTCAATCATTTTCTGTTGTTATTGTGACATCATCCTTGAAGACAGTAGAATGCTGCTCAGTGCTGGTGTTATACCCACCTGTGATACATATTCTGAGAGCTCAATCATGTCTATCTTCGTATAATCCAGGGAGGTACGTCTCAGGTAATTTATGTCCATGTGGTCTATGAATGTTTCCTACTGATATTTGGGTGAATCCTGGCCTCTAGCAGGCAACAATCTGAAACATTCTCCTTATCCAGCCTGGTGAGAGGGACAACAATGTGTCTCACAACAGAGTCTCCTATGACTGAAATATTGGATTGTATGGTTTTATACCTTATGGGCTTAATAGCTGAGACACTATGAGATGCCATATTATGTATTATGGTGGGAGTTGTCTTGTTTGTGTGCATGCAGAATTTTTGAAGTCTGCATCTGGGAGGCTGGGTCTGTATGTTCATTCCTTAGTAAGCGAGGTGAGTGTTGTGTATGTGCATCACTGACAACCTGCTTTCAGTTTTTGTGTCTGTATGTAAGAGTATTGCCTCCACTGGCATTGTATAACTACATCTTTCGCATACTGTATATGTCTGTTTCAGAATTAAATGGTTGTCAGTGTACATAAGGCAACTGCTACATTGCCTCTGGATGACCACGTCCACCAAGCTAATCAGAGAGATAGCAGAGCAGTGCCTATCCATGGTTGCAGCTCTTTAATATGTGCTTTACGAGAGAATAGAATGGGGACAGATTACAATGGAATGAATGATGAGTGCTTACATAGTGTAATCTACAGATAACCTGTCCTGTGATGCTGATCAGCTTGCAAACTAGTTGCTCCTTGAGCAGTGGTAGTCCTGAGTGTTGTAATAATGTATTCTAGAGCTAACTAAATGCAGCAAAGCTGCTCAGCTAGCAAACTAGTTGTTCCTTGATTAGTGTGGGACTGTGAAAAGTTTCAGAGGTATTTTTTATAGGGATATATATTATATATATATATATATATATATATATATATATATATATATATATATTTATATAGGGCACTACTAACCTCCACTGCTTGGAGTGCAACATCCTGCAAAAGCAAGGCTTATATGCAAAGAGGAATAAAACAAGTTTAAACTAGGTATGCACATAGACCAATTAGGTGAGCACACAATTAGCTTTCCACCAGCAATTTACCACAAAGATAGGTGAAATCAGCCCTTCCTGCCATAAGAGTGCAGACTTTGACCTCCTTATGGTAAAATAACTTATTTGGAGCCCAGGTGTTTGGGAACCACAAAAATAGATGCCTAAAAGCACTGAAAACAGCAGATGCAATGTATTTACAGTACTACAACTGCAGATCAGCTGCCCTTAAAGCAGTGGAAAACTGAAATTAAAAACTCTAATCAAGTACAGGAAAAATCATAAATAGCATGGAAGCCTTTGAGAATGCAATGAGAATAGGCAATACAAGTATAAAATAATACTTAATTTCTTTTTTCTTGCCAAGGATGCAAGCAAAATCTATCAAACTCTCTAGTTTCATCTCCAGGTAGTGAGCAGCTCTGAATAATGTGTGCAGTGTAAATTATGGCCTATGTCAAAAAAGCATGACAGCACTATGAGATGCTCACACAGTTGTGCCTAGGCCATAAAAATTTGAATATGTAACACACCATGTTGGCAACATTACAAAACTTGATCACACAAGCAATGCTTACATTCCTGAGGGACCACCCTAATGGGTCACACATCATAAAATATCTTTCTAGCAATCTCCTAAAAGGAGTTACACATGACCTGCTCCATGTCCTAAAAAAATCAGGTCCCTCATCTGCATCTGTCTTTTATTTTGTCCCAGCTGTGGACATAAAAATTATCTTCCTGGAGTGGCGATTGACATTTTCTGTGCTGAGCTGCAGGAACAATGGCACATCTTCATTGTTATCATCATCCCCATCATGGTGATCATCCGACTTGACTGGCAGTGGTCTGGCACATCTTTATCATCATCATCCAATTGGTGAGCTGGCACGGGGTCCCACTTTCTGTCAGATTTCATCACAAGAACAAAGCATTATACATACATAATAGATATTAAAATTGATGAATAAATGAAAAGTTATACAAATCTTACAGAATCTACATGTTGTAACTATTACATATGTGATGTTACACTACAGTCATATGCCATGCAAATCTGAAATAAAACACAGTCATTGATAAGGTATGCATATGAATGCATATGACAGTTAAAATACACTTCCATAATATGTGTATAACTGCAGGGTTCCTATTACGTGATCGAAAGTATAAAACTTCGAACACCACAAGATCAAACTTGTATGTTCGAAGTTTTATAATTTTGAACACACAAAAAAAAAAAGCAACGGACAGAAAGTAACTGTCGTAAGCAGGGGAGCATGCCCCCCTGCACTCCTACCCCCATTCTTCAAATATACCAACTCTGAGATCGCACTACAGTGTGGAAAGGGAATATTTCCCTTTATTGCACTGTAGTGCAATCTCAGAGTTGGTATATTTAAGTAGCAGGGGGTGTGGGGGGTGCAGGGGGGCTTGCCCCCCTGCTTACAGCAAGTAGTTGTGTTTCCTGTCATGTTTTAATTTTTTTATTAGGTATTCAATGTTACTGAATTCAATGATATGGTGTTGACTATATCGTATTCGAAGTTCAGTAACTTCGAGTATCTAATATAGACCCATAACTGCAGACATCATATACATTGTATGACACTGTACAATCTGTTATGATCAGTCTTTACAAAACATGACAGTAGCCATATGTTTATGTATAGTATAACAAACTAGAGATTACACAGTGCTCAATAAATGTTACTGAAGCATTATGAAGATCAGGGAAAGGAGTCATGTTCACAAAGGTGATATATATGTAGATGTTATACACATGGCAAGTTGTTCTATATTGCCACATCTATCTATTTATTCACAGTATGTATTGGCATGTGTCACATAACCCACTCAGTCTTAAAGAAAGATATTTGAAGCAACTGTTTATTACTGTAACGTCAGATGTGCTCTAACATAACTGTAAAAAGATTATAGACATGTGTAATGTTTGTCCAATGTACATTGCAGTACATTACATTTGTTGTGACACTGTAATGGTGACCAGATCTGGCCCATAGGGTTTATTTATACATTCTGTAACAAAAGACACAGAGCTGTAATAATGACAAGTGTGCTGTCAGGATTATGCAACATTCTAAATGTCATAATTTTCATATATTAATGATATAAATAGAAGGTCATGAATGGTTCAATGCACCCATCATACATTGTCAACGTTAGTCTGGTATATTACATGGCATGCAGTACTCAGTTTATACATTGTCAATGTTAGTCTGGTATATTACATGGCATGCAGCACTCAGTTTATACATTGTCAAAATTAGTCTGGTACATTACATACATGCAGTACTCAGTTTATACATCATCAACGTTAGTCTGGTACATTACATGGCATGCAGTACTCAGTTTATAAATTGTCAAAGTTAGTCTGGTACATTACATACATGCAGTACTCAGTTTATACATTGTCAAAATTAGTCTGGTACATTACATACATGCAGTACTCAGTTTATACATCATCAACGTTAGTCTGGTATATTACATGGCATGCAGTACTCAGTTTATACATTATCAAAGTTAGTCTGGTATATTACATGGCATGCAGTACTCAGTTTATACATCAACAACGTTAGCCTGGTACATTACATACATGCAGTACTCAGTTTATACATCATCAACGTTAGTCTGGTACATTACATACATGCAGTACTCAGTTTATACATCATAAACGTTAGTCTGGTATATTACATGGCATGCAATACTCAGTTTATACATCATCAACGTTAGTCTGGTACATTACATACATGCAGTACTCAGTTTATACATCATCAGCGTTAGTCTGGTATATTACATGGCATGCAGTACTCAGTTTATACATCATCAAAGTTAGTCTGGTATATTACATGGCATGCAGTACTCAGTTTATACATCATCAACGTTAGTCTGGTACATTACATACATGCAGTACTCAGTTTATCAGACGGAACTCTGCTATTATTTGTATATTAACTCAGTGGTCCCCAAACACCGGGCTGCGGACCGGTACTGAGCTCTGGAGCACTTGATGCCGGGCCATCCGGTATGCAATGAGATGAAAAAGTGAATGCATGTATGAATGTGTTTGTCTGTGTGTGTGAGTGAATGCGTGCATGAAAGCAAAAGAGTCTCCGTGTGTGTGTTTGTTTGGGAGAGAGTGAAAGCGATGTGTGAGTGAATGCAGGTATGGATGAGGAAGTGACTGTGTATGTGTGTGTGTGTGTGTGTGTGTGTGTGTGTGTGTGTGTGTGTGTGTGTGTGTGTCTGTCTGTCTGTCTGTGATCAGGAAAGAGTGAAAGTGATATGTGAGTGAATGCAGGTATGGATGAGGAGGTGACTGTGTGTGTGTGTGTGTGTGTGTGTGTGTGTGTGTGTGTGTGTGTGTGTGTGTGTGTGTGTGTGTGTGTGCGTGTGTGTGCGTGTGTGTGTGTGTGTGTGTGTGTGTGTGTGTGTGTGTGTGTGTGTGTGTGTGTGTGTGTGTGTGTGTGTGATTGGGAAAGTAAGACTGATGTGTGAGTGAGGTATGAATGAGGGAGTAACTGTGTGTGTGAGAGACTGGAAAAGAGTGAGAGTGATGTGTGTGAGTGAATGCTTGCATGAATGCAAAAGAGACTGTGTGTGTGTGTGGGGGGGGGGGGTGAAGAGTGAGAGTGATCCCTGGCAGCAGCAGCAATGAGGTTTGAGTACCTCTCGACCGTACCACTGGACACATACCTCCCAACCACTTGGATCAAAAAATTTGGACAAAGCCAAAAATAATGGAGTGGGGAAAAAGGCCCAAAAATAGGGACACTTTTAAGTACTGCTCTTGCAAACTTAGAAATTGATAGAAATACAGGTTTTGCATTAATTTTCTGAAGGGTGTGAAGTATGAAACTCAATTGTCTGTCATTATTTTATGACTTCAAACCTCAATGATCTGCCAGTGATTTGCCAGAAAAGAATTTTATGAGAAAAAAAACAAAAATATGAGGCAAAAATCTGCACATTTTGCGAAAATCTGTATAGTTGAGAGGTAGGCTGGACAGAGCCAAATAATGGGGACAGATTTTAAATATTGCTCTTATGAACTAATGTTAATAAGGTTGCCATTGGTTTACTTATCTCTCAACCATAGTAGATCAATGTTATGCTGTTAAGCAGAATGTACACTTTTTTTTTTTTTGTAATTATTGCCAATTGTCTTTTTATTCTACTTTGGAGCTTTTCTCCCCAGGACTCAGCTGAAAATGGACTTTTAGTCCAGTCAGGCCTCCTCGATAAACAAATGTCAAATAAATAAATAAATAAATATGTACTTTATTACGCATGCCACGTGATGGCCAGTCCATGGAAAATTGTCTTACATTGATATTGGTCCTTGGTGCAAAAACGGTTGGACACCACTGTATTAACTGATGTAAAAACCTTCAGTGTGCATATAAAACACATACATGAACCGTACGCAGACATATTTACCAACAAGGTTCAAGATAAATATGCTATACCATTCTATCATCAAACCAACATGAAAAATGCCCAAAGACTTTGGTTACTATAAACTGACTGATTGTATACCCTTAGAAATATAATTTTTATTACAAACATGCTATCAAATAAACCTTACACTAACATTAATTTAAAAAAATCTGAATACAACATTTAAAATTTATACCCCCATTCTTTACTCAATGGGCACCTCAGACATTTATGTTGAGGTGTCAGTATAACATTTACATTTACATTATAACTTATTATGTGCAACTAAGTTGTCATGTTTACACTGTGGGTAAAATGTGTGTTAAAATATATATTGCAAAATTAACAATCTATGGTACACTTAAAATGCACATGCAAATGTGATAAGCAATGCAACATGGTTAATGGGGTGATATCACATTATCAATCAAACTGGAGTCTGAAAGCTTTCAAAAACAGCCACAAGCACAGCGACAACATATAATAGCTTGAAATTATGTATATGATGTACTTACATAACTGACTCTCAGTAAATGTATCACTGTCATTGTCACAGCCTACAGTTCTATTATGGTTACATATGCACTTGCACAGCAAAAAAATAAATGTAATGTTGATCATGAATATATTATGCAATACCTCAGACACAATTAAACTTGGTCTGGTTTGTAGCACACAAGTAACAGGAAATAGTAAATAATGTGTTTAATAAAACTTCACAGAGCAGTTATACAGTGGTGCAATAGAAGTGAAACTCAAGCCCCCGGATTCATGAAGCTCGGCGCAAGTCTGGCATAAGGCTTGCGCCGGCCGTGCGGCGTAGATGTGGAGTAGACGCGCCATATGCATATTAATGAAGGCGCGCAGCTGCCACAGCCACGTGCATAGGAAATGTGTGCGAGTGCAAGGGGCGTATCGAAGTTGCGCAGGGAGGCGAGTCAATGTCGGCTTTCGAGGAGCAACCTAAACTGCTGAATATTATATTCCACCAGCAATAGTAATCGTACCTATCAGTGCCCGTGGAGACTGAAATGTATGCAACACAGAGTCCCTGCGAACAGAAAATGAAGAGTCAAACACAAATGCACGGTAGGGAATAACAGGTTCCTACCCATGAACAAATGACAGGAAAACCGTGTGCCTGTAGTCCAACGTAGTGTTGATAGCTATACCATGTGGAAGTGAAACGTATCAGATGTTAGCACGCCGCCAGTAGGTATGTCCAGTCCAACGGAGAGGGTCACCAGCCGACCCATAATTTGAGGGAGGGAAAATAGCTGTGCAGATGTGTCCATAACAAAATACACGAGGAGAAATGTAGATATAGGTAGTGACCGTATGTCTGAATCATATCCCACAAGCCATGTAATAGTCACATACAAAAGGTATGTCCGTATTTCACATACCAAATGTGATAGGAAATAGCATATGCATGTAAACGAAACAGAAGGAGCAGATAAACGAGCCATAACAACATGGACACATGTAGGCCAAAAGGAACAGTATGATCTGTACCGTCGACCAAGATTACCACCTGTCCCACTTTGTGAGCGACAGTCCCTTTGTGGGCAGATGTGTCCTGACACAAACATGTAAAACCAGCAAATGTCCAGAGAATATAGGACATAATTCCTCCGTAGACGTCATGCAATAGTTGCATTAAACATATTTCACTGGATGTATAATATATAAATGTCATAACAAACAGAATAAGATACCAAAATGCTACAAGAATAAGCTTAGATATAGGCAAGAATTGTAAGTTCTATCTGCCGAACTGACCTTGGGTATGTGTGGGCCTGTAAAATATGCTGTGTTCACCGCAACTGTCACAGTAGGGTTGCCACCCTTACAAATGGCCAAAGTGGGACATGTTTGGTACAGACATCAGACTGTACAGGCTGACACATACCCATGGCCAGTACAAAGGACAGAACATAACTGTATTGCCTACAGAAAAGCATATTCCTGTAGAATTTTAGTTGCTTATTCTGTTTCTTATAACAGTCAGGTATTTCAGATACAGAATTAACTGTTTAATGCAACTATCATATAAAATATAAGAAATATGTTTGTCCTAAAATCTCAGGACATTTGCCATGTTGACAATTACATGTCAGGACACAACTGCCCAAAGAGGGACTGTCCCTCGCAAAGTGGGACAGGTGGTAACCCTATGTCACACTGTGGCCAATTGAAAAGGTGGAAACACAGCCGTTGACTGTGGGGAGGCAATGTCCACAATGGTCGGACATGTGTAAGGAATAGCTTGGAGATAGGAAAAGGTGCCATCCTACCAATGAGTAGAACAGGCTGGCAAAATCCGGAAGTCAGCTGTATAATCCGAATGTGTATGTGACACAGTCGAACGGGTAGTACCCGGATACACCAACCAAGTAATGAATGTGAAGTTAGGGCGTGTACCTATGTGCGTGAGGTATAGCATATGGAAAGCAAACATGGCAGGGTAGTCCACACAACCATAAAGGTACCCAACACATGTAGGGTAGTCAATGTGTAACTCTGGCCATGTCATGGGCCAACAACCAAAGTAGTGCTCTATGGGGTGTGAGTAATTCGCGTGTGAGGGGTGTGTGTTTAATGGTAAATTCCTCAAAGGCGATACTTGTGTCGTATGCAGAAAAGGTGAACCGGAGGTGTATGAGGGGGCAGCGGGTGAAGTGGAAAGAAACACAACCTCATGTAGAAACAGCTGCAAGACAAGCAGACAGGCCATAGTGTAGAACACAATCTCACAAACATATGAATATGGAAATATGCGAGACAAATGTATAAATACGGCACCGTCACATACCCACAGATGGGTCCTGATGGAACTGGCCATAACAAACGCAACACACCTGGATGCATAATAGCCTACCCAGAATACCCTCCACAACACACAACCTGCTACCATACCAGAACGTCCACCAAATCTAGCCGTACTTGGTCCACTGGTTTGTTGCAGAAACAGCTACACACAGTGACCCCTACGCATATGTAGTAGGTATTGTCACCCTAGGCAGTGTCAGGATTGCAAACCATGTATCCCCTGCAGGTAAAACCCTCTGCGCGTTTTCGTGCAGCCACAAAAATCTTCGTTATCTAACTTGTTTTGGTTTTGACCAATTTTTGGGATATCCCTCACGGGATGACCAACTTGTGTAAATAGTAGAATGGGTATGACGACATGATGTCCAATCCAGTAGATATCTGGACACAAGTCAGAATGTGCAGTGGAGGTCCATGACACTGTCCAGCCCTAAGTGGGCATGCATAACCTACCACCCAGGATAAAATACCTTCCCGTGACGCACATGTCCAGACAAGAATAGGAGGGAGAATATGATGCACACATTTGCAAAGTGGAAAATGGCATGAGGGCGAGGAAGACACTACGTAAACAGGTCAACCCTGATCAAGTGTGAGGGACACTGACTGTGTGCAGTCGTGACTGACCATACCTGTCAACCTGTGTGAGCAAGATATCTGGACAGAGCCATGAATATAAGTGAGACAAAGGTCCAAACTCATGGACAATCTGTAAACATATCTCTTAGAAACATAGAATTTGATAGAATAACAGTTTGCACATTGGCATTAATGTCTGGAGTATGAAGTCTGAAACCCAACTGTCAGCACGTTCTGACTGCAGTCTTTAATGCTGAGCTACTGCTGTGCCAGAACACAACAGCATATTACAGAGGTCTGTGCCATACCACTCAACTGTCCGGATATTCGCAGAATGACTAGGGTCACCACCTGTCCCACTTTGCGAGTAACGATCCCTGTGTAGGCAGTTGTGTCCTGTGAAAAAAATCAACACATAGCAAATGTCCTGAGAGTTTATTTCCTAATTTACTTTAATAGTTGCATAAAACGGCTATGTTATATATGAATCATCAATATGTTATGTGAAGTAGTATAAGCAATTCAAATGTTACTAGAATAAGCTATTATATGTACAAAAAAGGTTAAAGTTCAGTACTATGCATGGCTGTAGGTATGTTTTGTCCTGGAAAATCTGACATCTCTACAGAACATGTCCTACTTTGGGCAGTCGAAAAGGTGGCAACCCTAAGAATGACCACAGGTTCGCCCCATAGTGTTGGTGTGTGCCTCCGACAATCTGCACCAGTGTGGTAAATAGCTGAGGATTGACATCACTAAATAATGAGAAATATTCTGAGTATAAGACTCCACAACCTGTAGAAAAGTCATGCTAATGCAAAACCCAGCATTCTATCAACGTTCTAAGCTTGTAAGAGCAATCGTTAAAATGTGTCCCTAATTGTCCCCCCATCATGTAGGTTTTGCACAGGTTCGGTGCTCTAAGAGGTTGAGAGGTATGTTCTGTACATATTTACAGGGACAGCCCTTCACACTTGTGTAATGTACAACTGCATACCTGTAGTCACTTCATGTCCAAAAATAATAATCCCCATATGACTGTATACAGGTAATAGTCAAATGTGAATGGGAACACCCCTCATCATGGAGTATGGGCTATAACAACCCCACCCATAATATGTAATGCCAACAGAATAAGCTGCTGACAGGTACCCAAACACCTGTGTCTATAAACACAGGTAAAACTTCAAAATAGGGAGATAATCCCTGTCCATATGCTTCGTCTGACATTTGACCTCGGCCAGGGAAGTTCCATTCACCAGATGGACAAGCCTAAACCCAGATCATTACATGAATACCCTGACAATCAAAGACCTGTATGTGGCTGGACTATATGCCTTGGTGTTCTGCATATCCTCGGAGTGATTAACAATGCAGCCGGAGTCCACAGCAGTAGGCAATAGGGAATGTGTAATATGTAGTACCGCCTTTTCCCCAGCAGGAGAATGGATGCCTGTGTCGTAGGTGAAGCGGTGAGGCATATGTTGATGTAGCTAAGTACTATGGGTATGCATATCAATGAGGGAGAACACCAATAGAATAGTGGTTCCGGTATCCTGCCAACGTGAATGAAGTCCCGGTTGACCTACGACCACTGCACATATAACCTGAAAGTGTAATGAAAGCGTTCGTGCAGTACACACATTTAAATATGTAAAGGTGAACGTGTGTTTCGCAGTAGTCCGTAAACTGGAATACAGATATGTAACTGTTACGGTCAGAATTATGAAGGTTCATGGAAGCACAATCATCTATGAAACACATGTAACCCACAATAAGGATATGCAAGTGCGCCTGCGTGTGTGTAATCCGCTCACAGAATAGAAAATGAATGGTGTTTTCCCCATGTTCTATGCACATGGCTCATACCTGTTAAACCCGTAAAGTATGAAACCGGACAAAGCCATGACGACAACTGGTACAAATAGGGACAATCCCCAGATATTGCCCTAACAAACATAGAAAGTGGATAGAATAACAGGTGTGTCACTAGCATGGATTCTCTGAAGGGTATGAAGTCATAACCTGAAATGTTTGTCATTATTTACAGACGTCAGTCTTTAATGATATGCCACTAACTTGCCAGATAGACACAAGGTTATGAAAAATGGACCAAAGATAAGAGGCAAACAGCTGTACATGCAGCAGAAATCTGTACAGTTGAAAGGTATGATATGGAGATATATATACACATATATCCACAGACATAATCCAAAGCAAATTACGAGATGAGGAATGTACAGACATATGTATATATGTACATATAGAAATCTATACACACACGATACATGAATAGATATATACACAACAAACATATGTCCCTGTACATATAACACATGTACATAAATAGGTCACGGTATAGCTAATATGGATAGACAGACAGACATGCATGAAAGAAGAATACACCAATGGTTCCAAACCATTGCCAGGAAAGTACCAGTGTGACAGGGCCTGCAAGTTCTACACATTAAACATGAATATAGGTGTCCTTTGCAGGACCCCAAAAAAGTGATCCGTACGAAATGTGAACCATCATAGATGCTAAAGATGTCACAGCTGCAACTACGATATAGGTGTACATGCAACAGTAGCAGGTGCAAGAGTAATAACACATGGGTCGATGGAATGTATGACGTATGAGCTGATATCCGCAGAGTGGGGAGTGCTCAGAAGTGTCCTCACACTTTATTATCACTCACATTAAACATGTTTAATGGGTACTGTGGAGGTGTTTCAGGTATGGGAATCATGGGTATGCAGAATTGGGCCAAGGTGTTGGTTGGCACAGATCTATTAGGTACACCCCATGGGAGTGATCAATATACCTATGTGGGTATAGCACACGCCTACATTCTCCAAAAAGGTGCAACCCATCTACTGAATATTGTGTAAACCATCGGGGGAAGATGTAGGGACCTATATCAGTGTCATGTAGGCAATTATCATGGATGGACACGCGTATGACCAAAATGGTAACCATATCTGCCAGAATGTCAGAATAAGACAGCTGGACTAAGGCATAGTACATGACAGACAAATAGGGACTATATTAAATATACCTCAGACAAAGTCAGACCGTTGATAGAATAATTGCGTAGTCAGGAATACGAATGTTATGAGAGTTAGTAATCATGAAATAGAAATGTCAGTCATGATTACCTAACCACACAGTCCGTCATGGCTTGCCAGCAATCTACCAGAAAGGCACATTATCATGACAAATGTAACAGAAACATAGGTCAAACTCCAGGGCGTATACCCATAATGTGTACAGGTGAGAGGTATGAAGGTAACCCGTCCTAATGAAATGTACAGAACTAGTGATACTAGGTGGACAGGTGAGAAGAAAGACGTCAGGACAAATGACAAAACATGTACAAGTCATAAGCATGTTTGTCCACAAATGTGAATTACAATGTATGGCCTGTGAAAGTCAATGTGCAAGGTTAATAGACTCAAAAGACATGCGTCCCTCAGGGTGTCATGCAGTATCACCGATACAGTGTCCAGTCCCCCATACTCGTACGTGAGCTCGGCCACTGATGGAAAGTGCAAATACCAGCGTACACATAAGGTACATGATGGAATAATTAGTGTGGATAAGCACCTGTTGGCCTGTGTGAGGAATATAACCCAGTGGGTGGGTGTGTCCTGCAATAGGAATGTAATGGTAACTGGCCTGTGATGGTGCCATGTATAGTGTGTAGTGGCGTAAGGAAATTGATGTCCAGTATCAGAAACATACCTCTCAACTGTACAAATGTGCAGATGTATGCCTCATATGTGTGGTGTGTTCCTCTCGCAATCTATACCTGTCTGCCAAATACCTGAGAACTGACATCATTAAATAATGATAAACATATGTGTTTAAGACCCCAAATCCCTCAGAAAGGTCATACTAATGCAAAACCTATAATACTGTCAACTATCTACGATTGTAAGAGCAACATGTAGAATCTGCCCCATCTGTCCCCCCATCATGTTAGGCTTTGTACAGATGTTTTGCACTAGGAGGTTGATAGGTATGATCTGAAACAGATACATGTCTGAGGAAACAGCATTATCGACTGCAAGATAACTCAGAAGATATGAAAAACGCTGCAGTAGGAAGTTCATCCGCAGGTATGTAATGACATGTCAAATGACACAGCAGTCTACAGGAAGTACCTATAGGGTGTCACCTTTACCAATAATGACAGTGGGACATACCCACAGCCATGCATACACAGCCATGCATACACCACAAATAGACATAGCACACAGCAAATGATAAAGTCAAAAGGGTTCATGCACGAAGGACAACGTGCACGGTCACGATAACCATATAAATCCACAAAAATGAATCAGCACGTGAAGGATTGCTCAAACTCCCATTTATTGATGGCAAGTATAAACCAAATGTAATGGCTAATAAGCCATTACAAAAGCAAACCGGTTTTGGCTTAAAGCAGCCTTTCTCAATGCTCCAAAAATCAATTTGAAAATGTCTCCGCCATATCCGGCTTATATATACTGTAAAGCCCTTAAAGGGACATACATCAAATACCACCACAGTAGTTAGCCTAAATAAAAATACAAAATAACATTTGTATAAGAAATCAACTTATATGAAGTAACATTTATATAAAATGACCTTATATAGAAAGATGAAAACAACTGCAAATAAACATCTCATACCGATATCCAAATGATATATCAGAATAGAATATTGTAAATGCGTATATAAATATATGAAATATAAATTATATACACAAAAATTAAAAATTGTACATACAATATATATGAAAATATACATAATATATATAGATCAATTTCAGTCTATTGATTCAAAATTGCAAAACCAAACTGAACTATATATATAGCATAATAATCTTTATTCTGATTCATTTAATCCAGGCCTGAACAGGCCCCCTAATTTAATAATCCACATATTCTCCATATGGTTAAGTTTACTGTGCCATCCTGATTTAAAACTCCTATGTAATACTATCCTGTCAATAATAACAAATTTAAATGCTGCAGATGGGTGATCAATAGTATGTTTATACAATGCATTAGTTAAACGTTTATTCCTAATAGCACTCATATGCTCCCCTATTCTAAATTTTACAGGCCTAGATGTCTGGCCTATATAAAAGGCAGAGCAAGTGCACGTTGCTAAGTAAACCACCCAATCTGAACTGCAATTTGCAAAAATTCTGATATTGAACACCTTAGAGGTGTTCTTGCTTGTGAATTCAGTTGTTTTGGATAAATGTTGACAGGCAGTACAATGGCCACATGGGAAACAGCCCACTAGTATGTCCCCAAATAAAGTTGTTTGATGTGGAATATTAGGAATATATCTCTTGTAATGGGTAAGGTATGAATTAATGTTACGTCCTCTACGATATGAGAACGAACATTGTTCAGGTAAGATATTATTCAAAAAATCATGTGATTACAGAATACCCCAATGTTGATTAATAATATCTCTAAACCTGTCAGTGTTAGTCCCATAGGTTGTTACTAACCTCAAAGATTGATCAAAAATTGTTCAGAAGATACCCTATCCTTTGATTTATATTCTAATAAACCTGTACGTGTCAAACTATTGGTTTCATTCATAGTCAAAGAAAGATTGTGTTGGTTGTAACCACAAAAAAAGATGCAGAAAACCTAGGAATCTTGACCGGAAAGAAAACTGTGCAGCCCCAACAAGTATGATGTAAAAATTGCTGGTGTATACTCCAGTTGAAACAAAACTTTCATTCACAGCCAAAAAATAGACCAAGTAGAATCCAAAAAAACGATTTTAATCCACAAATTCTTCAAAACACGAGCGCTTTCGCCCGGTACTACCAGGCTTTATCAAGTGTAAAAAACAATGCCTTCACATGTTTATTATATAGGGCTTAGCTTAAATTCATTGGCTAATTGACTAAAAACAATTAATTAGGGTACATTAATTTGTTAAGTTAATTAAAAACACTTTTAAATGTTAAACATAAGAAAATGCTACTTTTTTTAAGAAAAACAAACTCATTGACTACTTTATTGTGTACAATATTGAAAATGCATTTTGAAGCCTTGATAAGTAGACCGATAAGTAGACCGTTTAGTCATAAATGTTCTAAAAACACATAAAAAAGCTAAAATAATTCTTGTCTGTAAAAAATCAGTGTTCTGAGAGCTGATAATACAAAAACGTCATATAACTGGATTATCTGCTATGAGTAAACTGATCTAAAAAAGTGATCTAAAATAGGAAATAAAAGCCCTGGGTTAATCTGTATCCTTTGGGAGGGCACAGAAGAGCTATTTCACTCTTTCATTAACTACTTGAACAACACGACTACCTTTATCAAATTTACTTATGCCTTTAATGACACTACTTTGCACTATTTAGATGTCCATTTGACAAAAAATCCAAGCAACAAGGGTTTCCTGTCCAAGGTGTACAGAAAGGAGACATATTCGAACTCCTTTCTTCACTTTGACAGCGGGCACCCTCCTTATGTCAAGAAAGGTATTATCAAAGGCCAATTAATTCGAGCATGCAGAATGTGCAGCACTTTAGACTTTTTACTGGAAGAAATTGATTTTCTTAGAACACTGTTTCTAGAAAGGGGTTACCCTCCAAGTTTTTTTCAGGATATCCTTAGTGAGGTTCTTAACAAAAGAGACAAGTGTTTTCCACCGTTGATAGGCACAGGAGCTCCGTTCCCTAGAGCTCAACCAACTACAGTTCATAATATCTCCAAGAGTTTTGTGTACACCTACTCAGCTGACGCATTTCTTATAGAAAAGACTATGAAGAATTTCTGGCCGGTGGTCATTTCCCACAGGAACTAACCAATTTGTTCCCTACTAGCCTTTCCTTCATTAGAAAAAGGAACACCAATTTGAAAGGCATTTTTGAACAAAGCATGATTAACAAAGGCAAGGCTGATTATTCTAGTTGCAACAAGAAGAAAGGGACGTTTCAATGTGATAGATGTCATCAATGCCCCTCCATCTCAAACACTCACAAGATACACATCACTGCCCGTAACATCACTCTAACAGCGAGTGAATACTACTCTTGTTACTCATCGGGCGTGGTATATCTAGGTTTATGTCAGGTTTGTGCATCTTTCTATGTAGGCAAAACAGAAAGGGCACTGAAACGAAGGATATACGAACATCTTTATGACATCAAATGCAAAAAAGAAACAAATGCTTTTTTCAAGCATTCTCTAGTTTGTCCCAACATGTCCATTCGTTTCTTTGTTCTAGAAAAAGTTTGTCCTGATCAGAGAGGAGGGGACTGGGAAACCACACTCTCTTCTAGGGAATTGATGTGGCAAATCAGGCTGAATGCGACAAGATACCCAGGCCTTAATGACAGTGTAAGCATAGTCAGCATACTCAAAGCCAAAAGAAATGTTCTTTAAAGTTATAATAGTTTCCTATTTGTTGGCTTCAGTCATGTCTAGGTTGCACATTTTTCCTTCCCCCCCCCCACCTTCATTCCTTTTTCATTGTTTGCTTCAGCAGTATCTATGCACATTTTCCCATTTCACATTTCATTAACATTTAGGCAATAAGTTATGGCATTGCACAGGATTAACCCAGGGCTTTTATTTCCTATTTTAGATCACTTTTTTAGATCAGTTTACTCATAGCAGATAATCCAGTTATATGGCGTTTTTGTATTATCAGCTCTCAGAACACTGATTTTTTACAGACAAGAATTCTTTTAGCTTTTTTATGTGTTTTTAGAACATTTATGACTAAACGGTCTACTTATCAAGGCTTCAAAATGCATTTTCAATATTGTACACAATAAAGTAGTCAATGAGTTTGTTTTTCTTAAAAAAAGTAGCATTTTCTTATGTTTAACATTTAAAAGTGTTTTTAATTAACTTAACAAATTAATGTACCCTAATTAATTGTTTTTGGTCAATTAACCAATGAATTTAAGCTAAGCCCTATATAATAAACATGTGAAGGCATTGTTTTTTACACTTGATAAAGTCTGGTAGTACCGGGCGAAAGCGCTCGTGTTTTGAAGAATTTGTGGATTAAAATCGTTTTTTTGGATTCTACTTGGTCTATTTTTTGGCTGTGAATGAAAGTTTTGTTTCAACTGGAGTACACACCAGCAATTTTTACATCATACTTGTTGGGGCTGCACAGTTTTCTTTCCGGTCAAGATTCCTAGGTTTTCTGCATCTTTTTTTGGTTTCTGAGTGCTTGACATTTTTGGTTGTAACCACGATTGATGAATCTTTGTGACAAATCAAGGCTGCAAGTAGAATAGTCTTGTTCCGAAGAACAGATACGTCTAATGCGCATGAACTGAGATTTTGGGATATTACGGATGATGTGGCGTGGATGGGAACTCTTAGCATGTAATAATGTATTATATTCGGGAAACTTTCGATGAACCGAAGTAGCTAAAGTGTTGTCTGAAAGTCTAGTGACAACTACGTCTAAAAAGACGATCTTGTCATGCGCAATATTAGCAGTGAATTTAATGCCAAAAGAGTTGTTATTTAAGTATTCAACAAACTCAGACAACTGGTCCCATTCTCCACGCCACACCATCCAACAGTCATCTAGATATCTACGCCAGATATCTAGATCCTGAATGTATATATTGTGCTGGACATCGTATATAAATGTTGCTTCATAATATCCCATAAAAAGATCTGCGTATATGGGCGCAAATGATGACCCCATAGCAGTGCCCTTGATTTGCCAGTATGCTTTTCCTTTAAAATGAAAAATATTTTTGCGTAACACAATTTCAGTCAATTTTATCAAAAAATTGTTAAAGCCTGTGGAATATAAATCCGATTTATATAGCCAATAGGAGACAGCAAGAATGCCCACATCATGAGGGATGCTGGTGTATAAAGACGCCACATCCAATGTACAAAGCCACCAATTAGGCTCCAGTTGAGAATCATTAATGATGTTGAGAAATTCCGTAGTGTCTTTTATGCGTGATCTGATTTGTTTTAATAATGGTTTTAGGTGGTATGTGAGAAAAGCTGACACTGGCTCAGTTAAGGAGCCTCTACCCGACACAATAGGTCTACCCGGAGGGTGAAGAGGGTCCTTATGTATTTTGGGTAGCAAATATAAATATTGTGGAGTTTGTTCATCCACCTTAAGTTGTTTAGCTACCTGTTCAGTTATAATTCCTTGTTCCACTGCCAGATCCAAAAAAGAATCAATTTCCACCTTGAAAGTAGAAGTAGGATCAATAATCATTTCCATATAAAAACTGGAGTCTGATAATTGGCGTAAGGCTTCTTCCGTATATGCTGTATAATCCATGACTACAATGGCACCACCTTTGTCAGCCATGGTAATAACTATGTCATGATTATCCTTAAGTTCCGACAGGGCCTTTCTTTCAGCTATGGTAAGATTGTTAGATTTAGACATATACAGATTGGAAGAATGTAACTCTTTCATTACACAATCTCTAAATATCGAGACATGTTTATTCATAGGTGGAATGAAAGTAGATTTACCAAATCTAAAATCAGATGATCTTTGAGTGGTATCAGAATCTGCAAAAAATAACTTGAGGTTAATTAATCTACAAAAGTCATTTACATCTTGTAATAAATGATTTTCAGAGACAGGTGCACTGGGAACAAAATTCAGCTCTTTATTAAGTAATCGTGTATGCACAGGAGAAAGATCGAAGGATGAGATGTTAAAAACATTATCAGTTATTTGACCATCTGTTGCAGCAGACACTGTAGGGTTGGAGTTCCCAAATTTAGATCGGTGCTTTCTACCCCCCTCCTACCCTTAGATCTAAAGGGGGTGGTTGTTTCCTTTTGGCAGCTGGGGACGCCTGGCGTGAGGAAACCTCACCATCAGTGGCAGAGGAAGTATCATCCTCAGAAGTGGCATCAGATGTAACCTTCTTATGTCTTAAAATGGACCTAGGTCATTTTCTACTGGTATTATAAGTGTTTGTATGATCAGTGAATCTGACTGTCTTTTGACTGACAAAAGGTTTACCTTTCTCATAGTCCATAAGGTCTCTGTTAAACTTGTGAATTTTACGTTTCATAAGTTGTTGTTCTAATAAAGATAAATCTTTGGCAAGGTCAGAAGTATATTGTGGATAAAACTCCTCTTTGCTAAATTGTTCAGCTTCACCACACAAAGCTTGGATCTCTGTTAGTTGACTTTGTATGGTTCTATCATAATATCCAGATAGACAATCGACAAAGTGCATCGAGGACTGATGCTGGGCCTCTGCCAATTCCCTAGATAATTCAGTGTCTATATTGGCAACTAGGGGTTGTAAACGGACCCTAAGTCCCCTTGGGGTAATGTCTTTAATCTTGTAGGCCTTGAAAAGTTTCACATGCCAAACATTTGAACGTAAGGTTTTCATGTGTCTATTAAGTTTAGAAAAAATTATACCACATCTTTGTTGACCATCCACTAAATTGCTGTTAGGATTGTGTCCTGGGTTATTATTTAAACCAAAAACTTCTAAATTATCTTTGTCGGCCGAAAGCCCTTGTAAAATCCCACATAGATCCATGACTGTAGTCAATCTAATAATGGTTAAGGCTGAATATTATTATGAGTCCCTGTATGTGGACAAGGTCATCAAACCAACCACAGATATCTGAATCAAAAAATATATATATATAACTTTATCAAAAAAGTGTATATGAAAAAATATACCTATGTACTAGAAATGTCCACAATAAAGCAGCACAACCCAATACAAGCATGCAGTTTAAGCAAGTACCCAAAACAGCCTAAATTTATTTAACTAAATCTATTTACCTTACTATAAATGGCATTGGTAAAATAGCAGTTGGGGACACAAAACTGTTGTTAATTAACACGTGAATATCAGCACAGTCAGTATGCCCGATATTCAGTTATTCCAACAAAAAAGTTGGAAGAATTTTGAAACATAAATATTTAAATAGCCGACCTTCGTCTCAACTATTTCAATATATGTTGTTCAACCAAATAATCCAAAGGTTAATTAGTTGGCACTTGGTGAAATAATAGTCACCATCCAACGTTACCATATATCCACCATAAAGAAGTTTAATACTGTTTAGTCAATTTAGTCTATTCTTAATATGTTATTAATGTTGTTATTATAATAAAAAACTGTTGACTCCACTTGATAGCCGACCTTCGTCTCTGCTGTATCCATGTCTAATGCTGAACCATATAGTCCAAAAGATCCACAAGTGACACTTGTAAAATAATATTCCCCTTACTACACCACCATATGCCACAGTAAGGAAATAGTATAGTAAATAATACTATATCGTGATATTATTATTGTAGTAAAAGGCTGTGAACTAAACCATCATTGAGGACATTCAAAAGTACATAATACCAGCCAATCCAAGTAAAATATTATCTGTGGAATGCCAAAAGACCCTGCAAACAGCGACTCTACTATGATACCCAAAGATGATGTTCAATTTGGATAAAACAAATAATATATAAATAGGACACAATTCAATCATTCACCTGTCATACCCTAAGTTGCCAAAAAATGTATATGTAAAGACACCTTTGTAAAGTGTCTTACAGAACCATAAACACATTCACTGTCTAGTAAAGTAAACTCTAAATAGTCGTCAAGACACTACATATGTTAGGCCAAAACAACGTTGTTAATGTTAATGACCAATGGTAACTGCCCTATAATTGGTCAAAAAAATGCATATAAACTGCAGTATAGTGATCAATAAAAGAAATTAGCATATAACATCAAATTGTTGTAGAAGTCAAAACATTTAGTCAAAATTATTATATAGAATAGTCCAACATATAATCGTCTATCCATAACTTCCCACAGTTCAACGACCGTCGATCTGGCAGAATGTATAGTCCAAAAAACAATACATAGGCCCAAGATGATTGTAAATTTGGGTTTTGAAAGGAAATGAAAAACCCAAGTAAACTGTAGATTCCACAGTTCACCAGACCTTGAAAATTAGCCTTCACGATGTTCCCAAGTCATTGAGACTTGCATAATATAAAAAACAGTTCCCCGGACCTTGAAAATAAGCCTTCACGATGTTCCCAAGTCATTGTGACTTAAATAATGTAAAAGACCCATTTAGAACACAGTACCTTATGTCCAAATCTGTAATCGTCAGCCAAAAATCAGTATAGATATATAAAAGTCCCACGACCATAAAGTATTAATATAAACAGTTCTCCCGGAGACTTGCTCAAAAGAAATCCATGTAGAAAATCAATACCTTGGTCCAACGCACATAGATCCAAAAATCTAAATCGTTGTTAACTGTCCCAACATGTTTCTTGTATCCAAAATAAATCTGGAAACGTGAAGATGGCGGACATTGAAACCAAAGCCCATGGAATGAAACAGCAAAAGATGGTGGACTCCTTCGTAGTTGGCTTAAAATAATAAAATTATAGAAAAAAATGTTTTCCAGATGTTTGTATCCATATTTTAAGCTGCAAAAATATATATATAGGCTAGGATATGCGAAGACCAATATCTAAAAAATTGAAAGATAGTACCATGGCGAAATCAACCGCAATCCAGGGGTCCCCAGGGTGATGTAAAGGCAAATGATAAAGTCAAAAGGGTTCACGCACAAAGGACAACGTGCACGGTCTTGATAACCATATAAATCCACAAAAATGAACCAGCACATGAAGGATTGCTCAAACTCCCATTTATTGAAGGCAAGTACAAACCAAATGTAATGGCTAATAAGCCATTACAAAAGCAAACCGGTTTCGGCTTAAAGCAGCCTTTCTCAATGCTCCAAAAATCAATTTGAAAATGTCTCCACCATATCCAGCTTATATATAGTGTAAAGCCCTTAAAGGGACATACATCAAATACCACCACAGTAGTTAGCCTAAATAAAAATACAAAATAACATTTGTATAAGAAATCAACTTATATGAAGTAACATGGAGAATGGGACCAGTTGTCTGAGTTTGTTGAATACTTAAATAACAACTCTTTTGGCATTAAATTCACTGCTAATATTGAGCATGACAAGATCATCTTTTTAGACGTAGTTGTCACTAGACTTTCAGACAACACTTTAGCTACTTCGGTTCATCGAAAGTTTCCCGAATATAATACATTATTACATGCTAAGAGTTCCCATCCACGCCACATCATCCGTAATATCCCAAAATCTCAGTTCATGCATATTAGACGTATCTGTTCTTCGGAACAAGACTATTCTACTTGCAGCCTTGATTTGTCACAAAGATTCATCAATCGTGGTTACAACCAACACAATCTTTCTTTGACTATGAATGAAACCAATAGTTTGACACGTACAGGTTTATTAGAATATAAATCAAAGGATAGGGTATCTTCTGAACAATTTTTTGATCAATCTTTGAGGTTAGTAACAACCTATGGGACTAACACTGACAGGTTTAGAGATATTATTAATCAACATTGGGGTATTCTGCAATCACATGATTTTTTGAATAATATCTTACCTGAACAATGTTCGTTCTCATATCGTAGAGGACGTAACATTAATTCATACCTTACCCATTACAAGAGATATATTCCTAATATTCCACATCAAACAACTTTATTTGGGGACATACTAGTGGGCTGTTTCCCATGTGGCCATTGTACTGCCTGTCAACATTTATCCAAAACAACTGAATTCACAAGCAAGAACACCTCTAAGGTGTTCAATATCAGAATTTTTGCAAATTGCAGTTCAGATTGGGTGGTTTACTTAGCAACGTGCACTTGCTCTGCCTTTTATATAGGCCAGACATCTAGGCCTGCAAAATTTAGAATAGGGGAGCATATGAGTGCTATTAGGAATAAACGTTTAACTAATGCATTGTATAAACATACTATTGATCACCCATCTGCAGCATTTAAATTTGTTATTATTGACAGGATAGTATTACATAGGAGTTTTAAAGCAGGATGGCACAGTAAACTTAACCATATGGAGAATATGTGGATTATTAAATTAGGGGGCCTGTTCAGGCCTGGATTAAATGAATCAGAATAAAAATTATTATGCTATATATATAGTTCAGTTTGGTTTTGCAATTTTGAATCAATAGACTGAAATTGATCTATATATATTATGTATATTTTCATATGTATTGTATGTACAATTTTTAATTTTTGTGTATATAATTTATATTTCATATATTTATATACACATTTACAATATTCTATTCTGATATATCATTTGGATATCAGGGTATGAGATGTTTATTTGCAGTTGTTTTCATCTTTCTATATAAGGTCATTTTATATAAATGTTACTTCATATAAGTTGATTTCTTATACAAATGTTATTTTGTATTTTTATTTAGGCTAACTACTGTGGTGGTATTTGATGTATGTCCCTTTAAGGGCTTTACAGTATATATAAGCCGGATATGGCGGAGACATTTTCAAATTGATTTTTGGAGCATTGAGAAAGGCTGCTTTAAGCCGAAACCGGTTTGCTTTTGTAATGGCTTATTAGCCATTACATTTGGTTTATACTTGCCTTCAATAAATGGGAGTTTGAGCAATCCTTCACGTGCTGGTTCATTTTTGTGGATTTATAGCACACAGCAAAGCCTAGGCCATGATACATGAAGCCTCCGGTGTGTATGGATTGAGTGAGAGTACAACAAGGAAAGATGACTGCCAGGCTATTCAGCAAACACCTGCAGGGGCCTGCAAGACCGCCCATAACACGAACATTGCACGGACAATGTTGGGATTTGCAACATACCCCATTTGTATGTCTAAGCTATGCAAATGATGTAATGATAGGGTTGCTATCTTTCCAAATGCCCAAAGTGGGACATTTGTGCTACAAACATCAGATTTTGCAGGGCAAAACATACCCACAGCCAGTACAAAGGACAGAACTTCAGTTTTTTGCCTGAATAAAAGTCTATTCTTGTAGCATTTTAGTTCCTTATTCTGTTTCTTATAACATTTAGGTGTTTCAGATACAGAATAACTGTTTTATGCAACTATGACATAAAATATAAAAAATACTTTTGTCCTAAAATCTCAGGACATTTGCCAGTTTTTCACATTTTTTGCAGGACACAACTGCCCAAAGATGGACTGTCCCTCGCAAAGTGGGACAGGTGGTAACCCTACGTAATTACGCGATACATGAAACAGTAAGCTGTCCATGCAAGAGCAGAGTTATGTGCAGAAATATACCCGGATGTTATGCAACTAACGTTTTGCACGTTGCTAAACGGAGCAATGACAGCTGCAAATACAGTATGAATACAGTTGAAGAAGCATGCCAATATCCAAGGCCAGTGATGGCTTTGTCCATTGGATATCAATGAACCAGTAGTTGTCCTCCCCCGATCCCTGGTGTGGAAGCATAGCGCAGAGCCACGAGAACGCGCTGCGCTTCAAAACAAGACATATGGATAATATACATACAAAATGTAGGTGTAGTTAGGTGTTAGTACGCCATGCAGATGAATGGCAAGCTGGAGACAACATGGCTACTGCGTACTTTTACTTATGTGTGGAAGCACTCTGTCAGAGATGTAGCGAAGCATTTGTAGGCAGTGTGAGGCAAGTGAGGCTGAGGATAGTGAATCACAACATGTCATGCCATATGGGCCAAGCCTCTACCATGTAGTGTAGGTTAAGGGGACTATTAGAGTAGAAGATAGGTGACAACATGAGTGTGTATGTACAAAACACTGTAACCTCACTGGAGCAGTGTCACATGTGTGCTGTCAGTACTCAGTGGAAGAGACGTGTCATGAGCTATCCTAGGGAACGTCAGGGGACTGACGGCATACGCCATGGATACCACTGATGTGACCTGCAAACCTGCCCACAGTGTGTCTGCACCCATGCGTGCCAGTAAGCCCGAGTAAGTATGTGTGCATGTGTGTTAGCCTGTGTGCGCATGTGGAAGAATGAGTAAGCTAGTGTACGAATGGTGAAGCCCGTGTAATGTTGTGTATGCATTTGTAAGCATGTATACATGTGTACTACACACATCACACACGTACTGCACACACAGACACACATGCTGCCAATACTACACACATCAGTGAAATGGCACATGGATGGAGACTACATCATCAGAAGTAACAGTGCTGTAAACTATGCTACAGTGATGGTCATAGCTGCAATGCATCATGCCTGCTGAAGTACACCTGGAAGTAACACATTGTGTTTTAACAGCATGCTAACATCAATACAGTGGAATAAAGCCACCGTGTGCAGCAGCACCAGGTTAGTCACATCCTGCATCAATGTTACACATCACAGGTGGTGGCACAGGTGACATCATATGAACAGGGTGTGGTGTTAACATGTCCAGAGCTGTCATAGAGCCATCCAATGTACACGTAGGTGTGTGTGTGACGGACAACGGTTATTGCATGGCCCAATGGTGGTGCAATGGGTGTGTGTATGTGATATCCATAGCTGTTTGTGTAAGTGTGTATGTCTGCATATACACAGGTACAGCATGTGTCAGCCATATACAGGAGGTTGTGGGACAGTCACAGACCGTACCGGCCAGGCTGTAGAGATCCCCATTACTGGCCATGGACACCCCTCCATAAATCCAACACAATTCAGTCCTGCACCTGTCAATGTCTACACATACAGTCCTGGGATCTGTACCACAACCTGTGGATAAACGTGCGTCTGTAATGTTAACCTGAGGTGCATAGAATTGACAGTTACTACAGACGGATATGAGCCATACTCACACTCCAATGTAATAACCACTGCTGACTGTTGCAGAGATCTGCATACGACCAGTCAAAGGTGCTGCACTAACATTGTTTCCAATGCCCGTGTAATACCCAACAACACAATAACCGGTCTCTACACATGTATAACCCACGATCACTACAGCACACAGTATGTGCACTATCACAGAGCCATAGCAGATGTACATACATCCATGGTGCTCACGTACAGACAATGCAGCAGAGTCAAGAGTGATAATCCCAACATACATATCTATATACAATATATATATATATATATATATATATATATATATATATATATATATATATATATATATATATATATATATATATATATAGCCATATACATACACACACATATATATATATATATATATATATATATATATATATATATATATATATATGTAGATAGATACATACACACACACACACACACACACACACACACGCACACACACGTGGCAGGGTTGGGAGCAGAACATAAACGTAAGCACTGTACCACATGACAGCATCACGCAGTTACAAAACACGGTACCATATTCAGTGGATCACATGATTCACACAGGCACACGTCTAGCCTGCAGACTGCAGCATCAAAGGCAAAGACACTGCACGGATGTTATGGAGAGTGAATACTGTAAAAGCAATGTATTTTTGTCATGCAGCTGGAAACACACACACACACACACTTGGCAGGGCTGGGAGTCAAACATACACCTAACTACCCTAACACACTACAGCATGACGCATTTACAGAATGCGCTACCGAGATTACTAAGCACAGCAGTCCCAGAGGCAGTCATCTAAGTGCATGTCATCATCCGCAAAGGCAAAGACATCGGTAGCAAACTGCTGTGGTGTGCGGCGTCTAAAAGCAAGACTGCGTCCCCAGGCGGACGGGAGCATGCACGCAAACACACACACACACACACACACACACACACACACACACACACACACACACACACACACTTGGCAGGGCTGGGAGTCGAACATACACCTAACTACCCTAACACACTACAGCATGACGCATTTACAGAACGCGCTACCGAGATTACTAAGCACAGCAGTTCCAGAGGCAGTAATCTAGGTGTGTGTCATCATCCGCAAAGGCAAAGATGTCGGTAGCAAACTGCTGTGGTGTGCGGCATCTAAAAGCAAGACTGCGTCCCTAGGTGGACGGGAGCATGCACGCAAACACACACACACACACACACACACACACACACACACACACACACACACACAAACAAACACACACTTGGCAGGGCTGGGAGTCGAACATACACCTAACTACCCTAACACACTACAGCATGACTCATTTACAGAACGTGCTACTGAGATTACTGAACACAGCACTCCCAGAGGCATACTTCTAGGTGGGTGACATCATCCGCAAAGGCAAAGACGCCGATAGGGAATGTACGTAGTGTGAGGCATCTAAAAGCATTACTGTGTCCCCAGGCAGCTGGAAACACACACACACACACACACACACACACACACACACACACACACACACACACACACACACACACACACTTGACAGGGCTGGGAGTCGAACATACACCTAACTACCTTATCACACTACAGCATTACGCATTTACAGAACGCACTACCAAGATTACTGAGCACAGCACTCCCAGAGGCATACTTCTAGGTGGGTGACATCATCCGCAAAGGCAAGGACGCCGATAGGGAATGTATAGAGAGTGAGCAGTCTGAAAGCATATTACTGTCCCAAGGTAGACATAGACAAACACACGGCAGTGGTGTGATCGGGGCAACCAAATATCTACGGAGCACTACAACAACACTACATAGATTCGGGACGCGCCACAGACAGTGCACCCTTCAAGACAGCAACCAGTGTGTTCAATGTAGGCATCCATCGTGACATTGGAAATGGACATCTGTTGCTGGATGACCACCATCACTATACAAGATGTCAATGGCCATGGCCAAACGCTTAGTATCACACTTCTGTTTGGAATGTACTGTATGTCCATCTACACAATGGCGTACTGGGCATGCTCACATACGTAGCAGTTGCAAAGGGCCATCTTGCATACAAACGGATTCTAATGGAAGTGCGCAGTTTGGAATGTACTGTGTGTCTAGCTACACAATGGCGTACTGGGCATGCTCACACACTTAGCAATTGCAAAGGGCCGTCTGGCATGCACACGGATTCTAATCATGGAAGGGCACAGTTTGGAATGTACTGTGTGTCTAGCTACACAATGGCATACTGGGCATGCTCAGACACTTAGCAGTTGCAAAGGGCCATCTTGCATGCACACGGATTCTAAACACAGAAGGGCACAGTATGGTATTACTGTCCCCACGTACATGAAGGCCACTCACATGTATTGACCAGTACACACTCAGGAGCTATCACAGTTGTCTCAGGTGTAGATCACAGAGGTACACACCACAATCTACAATGTAGCCATCACATATCACCATGTCATTGGACCAGCAATACACAGCCATACATTAACACAACACCGTGTGACTCATGACCAGTGGACTGTACATAGGTCTACAGCAACTGTGCAGACTACACATGTACCGACAGGGTTCCATCATGTGTTATGCATTGCAATGATACCACTGTACATAACCCGGTTAACTCTACACATACCAGGGGCCCTGGGTCTTACACAGCTGTGACAGATGACTGTCACTGTATACCAACGAACATATATGTTTGACTATGTCATACATGTAATTGCAGTGGATATGTGCATGGACCAAACGCACACCACATATGTACATAGCATAGCTTTTGCTGTCCTCTGTGCAGACAAGTGGCTACAGCAATCATACGCACACAAATGGAAGGTGGGTCCATGGCTGTTGAATGCTAACAGTACATGAGGTAGCAATGTTGACTGAGGACACATTCCCTCTGTACTAGTTACCCATGACACCCATCATATCATACAACAGTCCATGTGTCATGTATGTCAACACACATGTCTACCAATTGCAATACATACAAACATGGCTACATGACAGGCATGTAGGACCAACACACATGTACAATCTGTAGTGTGCATGCAGCTACCATGCATGTACAGTAGCTGATGTAAGTTACTCATCTGTGCCTAACTACAACATGCAGCTGCAATGCAGCCCCATAATTGACACTTGTATATGGTGACATACTGACAGTACGGTAGGATGTACAGCAGGTATGGATGGATGTGTGTACATAAAGTGGTGATGCACCTATGTAGATGGATGTTTGCTAGGGACGGCTCACAGGTGTGTCACATGCCATCCAACCATGACATGTGCAAACAGTACGCTATGTTACCATTACTTGACGGTGAAGACATAACACCTACACAGTGGTCAGGTGTTACCGACAGTACGTCACTTGACACCTGTAACACTTACATCCTCACATGTGCATATAACAGCACAATTGCCGAAGGTAGCATTGGTACACATAATGCGGCCAATACTGCTGCATGTCTGTCTGACATATCATCATATAGCAGGTGTATCATTCACAGTACAGCCATGTGTGTTTGCTTGTGTGACCGTATATGCCACATATGGTGTGGAATACAACCCAATTGTCACACACCCCTGTACACTGTTGCAGAGATCTGTACATACTGCAGTGTAGAAAGCATGACGTAGGCAGGTGTGGTGTGTGTATCACACAGATCAGCTATCCAAATGTGTACAACATTTGTGGTCTCCACAGTGTGTGTGTGTGAATGTAGGTATGTATGGCTGTCTGGTGCATGACGTGAGGGTGTATGCTACCATACAGAACACACAGGATCCCTAACCCCCTCATGGTGATGCAGTCCACTACCCTGTTGATGCCATCAGTCTCAGCCGCACTGGCTACCTGTATATGTTCTTTCTCTGTGTCACATTGTGTGGGTGCACAGTACTGTGAGGGTGATGACCACATAGGCAACGGTCCCCACCACAACACTATGGGGTGTGTATTAGTGTGAGCATGTTCCTGTAATGTGACAGGGTATTACTGCTACACAGTGAGGCCTCATGCTATCAAGTGGCCTCTAACATTATCATTGGCCAGACCGCTGTGTACAACCCCTGCACCATGTCAACATACCTGTGATGTGACCTGGTATGGAATAGCCACTGTAGCCTATTAAACTGCCCACATGCTTCTGGATCAGTATATGTGTGGACATCTGTGGTATGTTAGACTTTCAGACAGTCAGGCTGAGGCTACATTTATGCATGCTGATATTGCCATATGTGCCTGTGAGTACTCCACAGTTACACATGGGAGACTGCAAACAGTGCTACCTGTAGACACATGCAAGTAGACCATAAGGAGGGAACCAGGGCATCATTACCAGCATACTGTTACTGTTGTTACCATGACACATACTGTGAACATATAACTATGCATGCTAAACCTGTACTACATGGTATGTCTGGTGCATGTCAACAGTACACAACTAATGTAATATACACGTCTCTCACTATTCTCACACAACTATTGTAATATACACTTCTCTCACTATTCTTACACAACTAATGTAAATTACACTTCTCACTATTCTGTTCACCCTGTGCATCAGACCATTTGAGCATGTCCCTGCACCTATGGTGTGGATGACAGGGATGCGGCACAGGCTTCATCATATGCACAGGGTGATAATGTTTGTCAGGGGCATAGGCTGCACCAATGGATGACATCATGTGTGTGGGTAAAGGCCAGTGATATGATTGGACATGTCTGTTCAGTATGCATGTGGTTGTTGTTGTGCCCTACAGATGTCTTTGCTGTGTGTGTGTATGTGTGCACACAGTTCTGCCTTTTGTGAGGCCTACACGGGGTATTATTGACAGCTCCAGATTGTACAGACCAGGTTGTACAGCTCACCGTGTCTGGCCACGGCCAAGTGACCTGTGCCTGCCAGGGGTTGCACAGGCACTACGAGGCGGAGGTACAGATTGGCTACTGTCTGATGACACATGTCCTCTGGAACTATGTCCCCACTGGGAACGTCCAGGGCCACGTCCACATGGCCTGCTGTGTCCTGGTGTGGACAGCGCAGCACCAGCTGCACTGCTACTGCTACCGGCACTATGGGAGCGGGAATGTGAGGTGGCACGCTCACGTTGACCTGCACTAGGTGGTGTGGCTGGCCTACGTCCACGTGGTCTATGCCTCACTCCTACCAGATGTTCCAGCACAGACAGCTCACGCTCGCGGATTGCCATGCCATGGTCAAGGATTCCAACCATGTCACCCAATCGCCTGTCAAGAACATCAGCAATCTGCTGTTGAGCATTTGCCAGTGCCTGGATGTTGTTATTTAGGGTACTGATAGCAGCCCTCTGCAGCCTCTGCCCTTCCCTGGTGTGCCGTTCAGCACGTGTCTGTGCCGCTATTACAGTCTGGAACATGTGTCTGTTGAAAACAGCTGCTGCGCTCTGTCCTGCAGGTTCATGTCTGCCAGAGGTCCTCCTACGAGCAGCACCTGTCACATGCCTGTGTGGCACATCTGCAGTCATTACACTGATACCATGGTGTGTAGACACACCTTCTGTAGCCACCACACATTCCTGTTCCACTCTAACAGACGCTGACTGTCCTTCCTCTATGGCCACTGGTGATGTGGTATGTGTTGGCAGCAGAACTGTGTGCGGGGAAGAGGGGGACATAGCTGGGATGGCAACCGTTGGCACAGATTCAGCCCCTGACAACCCTGCCTGTACCTCATGCATATGTTCATCATTGCTAGTATCTGTGGGGACACTAACATCAGATGGACCGCAGGAGGGTAACGCACCTACATCACCTGTGAATGCAAAGAAAGACTCTAAATTACAATAGACACAGACACACACACACACACACAGACACACACACACACACACACACACACACACACACACACACACACACACACACACACACACACACACACACACACACACACACACACACACACACACACACACACACACACACACACACACAGACACACCATGCATGTGATTTGACAGATGGCATGCAGCATGCCTGTGGTACAGCAGAGGGCATACAGCTCAGACATTAATAGTGTTAGTAAGCATACCTCCCTGGGGTGCACACTACAGCAAGCAGGTGTCATATCAGTAGCCATGCAGTTCACACAATCATGGTAGTATGCATGCATCCCGTGATACACCATGTGGACCAGAACAGGATCACAGTACACATGGCTGATGTGACCTTGACATGTACTCTGCTGATGTGTGCATTAACATGCATACATGTCTGACACAATGGTGTCCTGACACATGTACAGCATCATAATGGGCATCACATTGTGGTGTTGTCTGTATGCCCTACAGATAGAATGCATGTTTAGCAAATGTGCATGAGCATGGAAGGGTAGTGTGAGCCGTCTACATTGCTATACAGTGTGAAGTACAGACACTGTGCCATTGCATGGCATCTTGAGGCATCTATAGTGCTGTACAATGCATAATATGTACACATTGCATAGCCATAACTGCATGCATACCCATGACATAACTGTGGATTGTGACCCACGATGCTGAGGTGTATACACACCAAACCATGCTGTGTCAAGTGACAGGTCACTGGAGGCCTACAGCTGACACCCCTGCACAACAACTACAGGGTCTTAGCTGCCTGGCAACCATGTCCACACATAGCGGACATGTCAAGTCACCATTTCCCACATGACATTGATGTACCACACACACAAGGTGCACAGCTAACGGTGATGTCCTACAGCAGTAAGGGAAATGTACAGTATCTGTGGCCTGATGTGGTGTCAATGTCTGTGGAAGCTGTACAGGTGACTACTGTCATGCTATGACACAGTCGTGATGTGCAACTGATCTTCTATGGTAGACTTCAGTGACACCTCCACTAGCTATGCACAGGCTGTTAGGATGTCCACTGTACCACATCAACTGTATAATCAGTCAACTAAGGCTATAAGTGTACCATGTGTGGACAATGTGCAACAGGGTGTATACACATCACATCTACTGTGTGGCTACATGTCTCTGGCTATCCCCCATGGCCATGTGTGCACATGTGTTGGCCAAATGTGTGTGATGGCCATCTATCTCACATATCTGTGTTGTCCCATATGACATACACCCATAGATGTCAGACATGTCACCATCCACATGGCTATGCAGACAACGGGTTGTATGTTTGGTATGTGAGGTATGGGTCATGGGATAGTGTGACAATATTGCAGCCAGAACACTACATGACTGGGACATGTCAGATGGCACATCACAATGTGTGCACCCAATGCAGGGGCATACAACACAATGGTGACACCTGTGGGCTGCCCATATCACAGCTCACTGTGTGGTACTGTTTGCATACCACACATGTTGTTCCAATGCATACTACATATGCATCCATTGTAGAACACCTCCACCGTTGTATGCACAGTTGACCACACATGTAGCAATGACAAATACTGTGGTTTCATGTTGGTGTATCATTTCGTTTGTATATATTGCACATGGGTGGCCTGTGTGAATGATGGGTGCTGCGACCTGTATATCGTGACTAAAATGAACATCAAGTGTGCAAGTGTTAACTGGCCACATGGCAAATAGATCTATGCTTTAACATGCCTGATACTGATGACAGTCTTACCTGCAACGGACTCATGTCTGTGCGGCACGCCAGAGGTACCTGTATGGGGGTGACACAGCAGTATGAACATTATCCCTGACTGTATGACAGCCACAGGGTGCACTGTGCATGTTAACACATTCACCTGTATAACAGCATATAGTATGCACATGTGTGCATACACAGGGTAGCATACTGTAGTATGTAGCTTGTGTGTCCACATACCTTGCATATGTTGTTACTTTACATAATGTACAGTGACACATGCAACTGAATGGGATATAATAGCCATATGTGCAGTACTGACTTACCAGGCAACTCCAGGCTCATTGGTTGGGTGACACCCACCTCCACGATGGCAGCTAGAGTTTCTGGATGCTGTTCTGAGGGTGTCCCCAGACTGGCCAGTAGCTCCTCTGTGTGTGTGAGTGGGGGCTGGGTTGGTGGCCCACCACCTGTTCCACCTTGTTCCCTGGCAATTGCAGTGGCATGCTGTTTTGCATGTCGTATCAAGTCCGTGCAGTGTCTGCGCACCTGCTGGTAGGTGCGGTTATGGCCACCCACATTGTTCACCCTCCTGCGAAGATCCTACCACAGGTCATCCCACTGCTGGGCATGCTGTGGCACATGGCTGAACAACACATCGTAGTTCTCATGGAGGTACAGGATGAGGGCATCATCCTCCTGGCAGCTCTACACTGGAAGGCATGTACGAGGCATTATCTGTAAGACATAATGATGGTGACAGGTCACAGTTTCAGAGATGTACAGAGATACTGCTGCACATACATTTCTATGACATCTAGTACATCTGCACAGTTATCTTTGCAAATCATCATGACACGGGCATGACTAACGTGTTTGTGTCACACACATGTAACACCCATTGTGCATTGGATATCATCACCATATATGTGTGTCACCTCATTACAGTGTTCATACTCCATGTGAATGCTGTCTTGATGTGGGCATGTCTATTTGCCTGCACTGGTGTTCTTACCTATCTGCACATGCCTGGATGTGTCCACGGTAATGCTGTTGACCTTGATGCTGTGTATGTCACATATCAACACAGACACAGCCTTAATGGACTTGAGCAGTGACAATGCACACATATGCATGGAAACCTGTACATGCATGTGTTTTGCCATATACATCTACACAGCACTGTACAGCTGTTCAACATCCTGTCACGGATCGCCTGTGTTGCACATGTGGTAGACATGGGACAATGGTTACTTGGACGTCATTCGCAGGGATGCTTATGAACCATAGCATGTATGGGCAAGGTTTCCTAGCTGTAACAGACAGCCATTATGTCACCGTGAGGTGCATCAGTGCCACATTACTGATCCAGACAGTTGATACTACATCTACCATGCGGCCATCACACCATGTATGACTGGGATGACATGTGCAGCTTTGATGGACAGGTTTGCATGGTTTGGCGGGAGTATGTCACATGTATGGCACAGGGATCTGTCCAGCATGTGGCGATCCTAGTATTCGGATGGTGGATGTCCATGACATATATCTTACAGATCAGGATATGGACATCTAGCATGTCCATCATCATGGTGTAGCAGATGTCTTTATGCAAGGTAGACAGCATGCTGCATAGTGGAGGTGAGGATTGTGAAAGCTGGTATCGCCCATACACGTATAGCCATTACCCCTTAAAGGTGATATGTGATCCAATATTGGTCACCCCAGTGCTGTATATGCCTGTCCAATGATCTCTGTGCTCATGGATGGCACCCTGTCATGACATGGGTACCTTGTATGACTACCTAAGGGGCCTGGAGATGTCACCAAGTCAGGGAGGTGTACTGCACAGCACCATCCCTTACACAGTGTCCATAATGATGACCACAGCCTAGGTGGTAGTTAATGGGTACAGGGATGTTCACCTAGCGGTGACAATGCTGATATCATCCATCAGAATATGCACATATTTTGCACACCTCACCCACACAGCCCATTCCATATGTTGTTCACAACACTGACACAGCTATTCCTCATGGGTCATGGCCATTCACATCCTTACATACACAGATGCCTAACATTTGTCTGTGTGGTATGGGCTACAATGAGGGTGGAGTACAACACATTAACCCTGTTCTACTGTAGCTGGCACTGGTGTGATATGCACATGTCACTCTGGCACCATTTGTAGTTGTGAGTCTGTCAACAGGCCATTGGTAGAACACTCCTGTGACATACAAAGGTATTTGTAATCAAACATCCGTACTGTCTTGTACATCTGTACTGCTAACATCTACAGTGATAATGGTTCATGGACATGCACACCATACTCAGCAGGGTTATAGTGTGGTGCCACACATTATGACTGTCATCACCACTTGTGGGTTGATATTATCCAACACCCTATCTGTATTTTATGGTCATGCTAGGCACTTGTACAGAACTTGTGAGCATGTCATGAGCTACTGATTATTATAGCACCCATTACACACCATTTCCCACAGGTACACTGGCTGTGCTAAGATTTCCAGCTTGCTTATGGTACAACAACTATTGTACACACGTAACTCACATATCCTGTGAGACATGGTTGTATATATAGGCATGTACAGCTGTCACGTACCAGTGCTATTGCCTGTATATAAGACGGATATGTCGTACATGTGGCAACAGAGCAATTGTCTCATGTACACATTCAATGCTTACCTCCCGACATACGACACTACAGCCTGTGGGGAATGCACTTATGCAGCCCTGCTGGGGGTAATACTTTCACCAACCCTGACCGCACCTGACAGTCATGTGGGGATGTGTAACATTCGCAACATACCCCACTCATCACATAGTCTCACATGATCTCCATCACAGGGCACACATACAAGGACAACGTGTGCAGTACCTCTCCATACTCTGTGTAGGCACCAGAGGAAGCCCCCATATGGAATACAACATCACCAACTTATAGCCCACAGACTCATGTGTGCCCATCACATACAGCCAATAGTGTGTTATAACACACACAACACACCAGTCATAGGTGACTCTGTAGGCGGTCACACTGCAGTTCCACACAGCAGGCTACACAAGGCGATAGTCGCTTACATCTTGCTGTCGGGTAACTGGTTCTGAAACATAACCTATGCACCCATGCCACACCTCACCAGGTACGCTGTGACTTGTCATTCTCCATGTTAGTGTGACTGCCCTGAGATGCCACAGACTATGTGTGCAGGGACATGCAATAGCTCGCCAGTCTTGTAGCCCTGAAGGTGTGGGCCAAGCTCTGGGGAGCATTATGCATTCATCCAGACCCGATACCACTGTACAATGCCTGACTGTGTCACTTCAGCAGTTGCCTATGCTTCTGCTGTCATTCCACAGGCATCTGGATCTGTCCGCTTTGACTGACCTGGTCAAACACAATGCTTTGGCACAGATGACCTGCACCTGTCAGCCCTGGGAGTACAGCTCACATGTATGGCTCTTGCTGCTTCTGTACTGCTTGTCTTGCACAGTTTCCAATAACAGTCACCGGCAGAATGGGAACTGGCAAGCAAGACATGGGGTCATGTGACACAATGCTTGCATCTTCCTCTGTGATGCACACAGGCAAGGCACACCTTAGAATGCACCACTCCAATATCTCTGCAGTGACTGGGACCTGCCTCTCAGCTCTGCAGAGCACACCTGCAATGACAGGTTATAGACAGACCATACCTTTCAGGCACATACCTGGACTGGCACACCTACAGCTGAGGTGTTCCCACATCCCACTATGTTGTACACACATCCTGGCTAGTTACTTAGCCAATGCATCAGAGGTGCTCCACATGCAACTAACTGTGTCCGGAACCACTATACACATTGTAACAAGCTACAGATTCCACTACATACCCCATGGTTACCAGACCTCATTTGTTGGTGTACTGGACAGTAGGGCTCAGACAGCTACTACTGATGTGTGACTGACACTAACCCACACTTAACTGGGATAGCCACTCATGTACTGACACATCCATGAGTCATAACCTCCACTCAGCTGGATAAACCCATACACACCACCTCCAAGACCAACATTAACCTTGACATGAACACTACCAACATGTGACTGGTGTTCCACAACTGTGGTCATCCCCTCATTGGTGGATTCTGAACATATGCTAATCAAACTTGTTAGCCACATCCCGGCACCACACCCTTTACGGCATACACAGTACATGAGTACTACAACACCTACTACAGATGTCTTATGACAGCGGTTGTTAATGTCATGACACCCGTGCAGATGGACATTGCACATACAAATGCTGCAACACACCCCAGTGCACTTCAGTAGCATGTACACGACTGCATGGATCATGCTATGCCACACAGAGCCATGATGGTACACACCAGATAACAGATGCCACTCTGGTGGTCAAGTTCCATGGACATAATGTACAACAACAGGTGGAGGCTGTTGCACAGTGGTGTACAATACCATGGGTGGGGTAGTTCACTGATTAGCCTCGGTAGGGCCACTGGATCCCTCATCACATACTCCATGACTAGCTACGTAAACATTACTGCGACACATTCTGGGGTGTACCACAAGGCATTATGGTGGTATGTCAGTAGTCACTGGCAATACCCATATCTGCTGTCACATACAACAGTCACTCAGGAACATTACGGACTCAGGTGATGTTGGCAACATGCTGGTGGATGGATTCAATGCTAACATTATACCCTCTCACTCACTACAGGGCCACAATCCATGCAGGAACATTGCGGTGTCCCTGCGGTCACACCTACACAGTACTAACCTGCACTCTATATGTCCTGGGACACTGGCCCCATGTCACCTTCCAAAGTCCCAGGCTGTGATGTCCACAAACCTCTGAATGACATGTCTCCCCACTAGGCCACCATATTCAGTAATAGCCTTGTATCAGACATTGTGGCCCCTGAATGGCACACAGCAACATTCATCACACTCCACACAGGTGGCACCATAATGCACGAGTGGGACTATAGTCCTACACACCTGACTGGACTGTTCTGCACGGCTATGGGGAACATCATCAAGGACTTCATTCACAGAGACATTGTTGGGCTCCGGTCCTTTGATGCCACCCGGGTTGGACTTGTTAGGGCCAGAGCATGGCCCCTACACCTGGTGGACTCCTTTAATACAGTTACCAGGGTAGTTGATGATGGTACGGGAGTCCATACATCCTACATTGTCCTCTCATTGCCTCTCAGCACCGTTCTCCATTCTGGTATTGACAACATACACATCCACCTGCACATCGTACCCTATGTCTCAGGATGTTATGCAACGTGGCTCATGGACAGGACACACAATGAGGGTAGCATACCATAGTACCTACTGCATTTCAGTTACATTTGGCATACCACAGTCCTCAGTCATAGGGCCCCTCATGTTCAGTATATGCTTCCCTGTGGTACAGGCTAGCACAGAGGGACTTTCCCTGCCTAGCTTTACAAACCCCTGCATACAAAGCACAATGATTGATCCACCAGCTGATACTGACTCCATCCATATGGGTGTCACTGTGACAGATACCTGATATGAATATCATGGCCTCAAACTGCATGACATAAGGTCCATGGACATCACCTTTGCATTACACCATTCACCCACTATCACATAGGTGGAAGTCCCCTACATATGTGTCACATTGTACATGTTTGTAGTACACACATATGTCACACCCACTCCTGTGATTACCGTATTGCCACTGTGGCATGGATATCCTTCTACATGGCCACACTTATCTGTACTGGGTGTGTAACTGCTACATAGGCACCCATTGTACCTCTGAACTCAAGACTTCTACACACATTCAAGGGTACACCACCCCATGTAGGGTGTACCTTACACAACAGCTACAGCTTTACATACCACAACATTAACACGCTATGACATTTATTGAGCTCTGACAGCTAAGGTATGTGGCTGAACTACGGACACCATGTCTGTACACATTTGCATACTACATACTCAGGGGTGACCTCTGCTGAACAGACAGGGCCCATGTCCACAACAATATTAATGGATATACTCCACATACACGACATACACAGATGCCACTGTGAGCAACATGCTCATGGATATGTGCACACACGCAACAATGAGTGGGATGTACTTGAGGGTTACATTCCCAAACTGGACACTCACCATGCTTTGGAACATGACTCCTATGTACATCACGCAGGGACACTCAGTAGCACTGTTCATGTGATGCCTCCCTTGGTGTTTGGGACACACATGTACGCCAGGGATCACTGCAGTGGCTGTACTGTGCAGAGGTGCAGGTAACACATGGCTCTGCTGATCACAGGACACTACCCTAGAGAGGTGCCACTGGTGTGAACACTGTGGTTGTGCTTACACATAGACTTACCAGACTGCATAGTTCCACACTATGAACCTGTGAAGCTATTACATGTCCTTTGTGCATGGTTACTTGGTAGCCCTTCCATTTAGATTAGCTATCATGCTATTACAATGTCCCATGCCTACAAGCCATATGTATCCTGTTATTGTACATGCCAATAGACGATACCTGTGGTATGCATGATATGCCTGTTATGTTGTGTAGAATATCTGACATATCTACCTACAATACTATACATTACACATATTTTACATAGTATCCTATAATGCAAAGCATACTTGCACAGTGGGACCACCTTAGACATGTTATTGTTGTTATATGCCCATACACATGCCTACTGTGACAGTATATCAACATATACTATCCACGGCTATGGCACATACTTGTTGGACATACCCTACCACTGACGGCGTGTTGTATGTAATTGTTCTGTTTAAAGCCCTCATGTAGCATCCCTTGTGGTGTCTGTGATGTGTACCTTGTGGCCCACAGCTGGATGCACAGTTTCTACAAGCTTAACTATGCTCAGCAAGACATCACTACATAAATACCTTTTCCCATGTTATGCATTGTGGACACTTTTAATTAATGCAAAACAAGCTATACATACAGTAAATAATTAATACAAAACATGCGATACATATACTTACATACCTTGTTATCGTTATGTACTTTCGTCTCTATCTCTCTCACACTGCTTACACGGGTATTTTGTATGAGCATACGGTTTGAATGTCTGCCAAGTCTTCCTTATATACGTCAATACCTGTAACATGTGGTTTCCTGCCACCTATTGGTGATTCTGAGTGACTAATTACTTGCATATCAGCTTTGCAGCTACTACATTCACCAATTACGTGGCAACAGTGGGGTATAATTGACTTCTCCACTTGGGCGTTGGCCATTTGCCCTACCTTCGGGGAGACGGCCTGTATTGCGTTTTGTTAGGTGTAATTGCAACTGCTATGCATAGAGACAAGTATACTTTGGATTCATGTCCCCCGTGGATTGTGTGTGACAGCTAGTGTATGTGGTTCAACATGTGGGTGCACCTGTCATCCCAATGTCTGTTAACGGACTATTGCAAACAAAACCTGTAACATCTCCGTTTGTTCCATTATACAATGGCTTCAATTTTCCATGGCGCCTTTAATTGTGTCTCTCACAAGGTATGTCAATGGTTCTGCAGTTGTAATTGACTCACTGGATGTTTGTACTGTTATTACAGTCTGTATTGCTAGAGTTTCTAGTGTGGGAGATGTCAGTGGGTGTACGTACCATATACAGGTTTGTGGGGCTTGCATTTCTACATATTCCATATATATGTGTGTGGGCTCCGTCCCTTATTAAAGAGCTATCAGTTAGTAGACTTATGTTATGGGATTGTACATTGGGCCATTGTTAATTGGTTTCTATATGGTATGTAGGTGAGGTTGATACTTCCATACCTCTGGAATTGCAGCGATATGTAAAGGGATATGTCTACATGACAGCTATTCCGTGTATTTCTGTCCCAGATATTTGCAGTCATTGCGGTTGTGTTGGTAACAGAACCTCTTTGCCATGGGTTGACACCTTTTCATATGGCCATTGTTGGACACTTTTGGGACACACAGCGGTGTTTTCAGGCCAACACATAGCCATGGTCAGTACACAGGACAGCACATATTTTTATCCTCAATACATACCTATTGTTGTTGGACTTTGGCTACTTATCATATTGCATGTAACATTCACGTTTCTTACATACAGGCATAACTATTTAATGCAACTATTACATTATGTATGGGACATATTAATGTCCTACGATCTCGGACATTTGCCCTTTGTAATGTTTTATGTCAGGACACACCTGCCCAGGGAGGGGCTGTCCCTCCTAATGTGGGACAGGTGGTGACCGTATGCCTATGGCTAGCTATACCCACACCTACCGTAATCATCTACCACCGAGTTGGCACTAGCAGACACATGATGCGAGCACACACACACATTACAGTCACACGGGGATGCACATGGCACCCTCGACACACACATACACAGACTACGGCACTCACACACACAGTTGAACACAGTACCTACGTGGACCGCAACACTGGCAGCGGTACCGAATTATCCATTCATATCATCATACTATTACTCGCGGTTGTACTGTTCTCTTTCGGTCTTTCAGCCTCGTGGTTACTCATGTCGGTATGTTACACATTCCATAGTTGGCGGTATCATAAGTATTTGTACCTCCAAGGTATTATGCATGTCGTTGACCTATCTATATATATTTGCAGATATCGCTGAATCCGTATATATCAACATATATCACTCTATCGCTATTTCCATCTATATTATATATATGTATATATGTGTACATATATATATATATATATATATATATATATATATATATATATATATATATATATATATATATCTGACGGGGAAAGTGACAGGCAAGCTACACCTTTCATTGTGTACTTGTTGGCGTATACTGTTTCCTGGACTCCGCATGTTTGTGTCTGTACCTGTCACATTACACACCTGCCATAGGTTAGGGTTGCCAGCTGTCCCACTCTGTGAGGGACAGTCCCTCTTTGGGCAGTTGTGTCCTGCAAAATATTTGTAAACATGGCAAATGTCCTGTGATTTTAGAACATACTTATTTCCTATAGTTTATGTAATAATCGCATAAAACAGTTATTCTGTATCTGAACCAACAAACAGAATAAGTAAGTAAACATTACATGAATGAGCTTTTATCTAGGCAAAATAGTGCAGTCCTGCTTTCCATATTGGCTGGGTGTATGTGTTGGCCTGCAGACATCTGACGTATGTCCCACATTAGTACTTTGAAGAGGTGGCAACCCTACCATAGGTACATCTTGCCTAGCAATAGTGTTAGGTGATTCTATACATGATTGCATGGTCTACACCTGGCAGTGGTCGTTTTACCCTTCAGAGCAGGCGATATTAGTACAGGGGTAAATAATGCTGGTTTCACCAGTTCTGGACATCATTCACCGTGATCTGCGTGATATTCGGAGTAGCTTATCCCTGTTTTGCCCATATCCATATAGTCATATTTAAACGTCGCTTACCAGCAGTGGGCAATGCATATTCCCGGTAACATGTGCTAAACATATGATCTGATGACCTGCATCTGAAATGCATTACTCATGCCTTCGGGATTACGTTACATCCCTTGCAGGACATGGGACCGGGAACATGCACGACGGTCACTGCATTTAACATATGGCCATCTGGGATTTGTGCACGTGTTATGTCGTTTTGTACGTGGAGTACACTACAGCTGTTACTCCATACTGCAGTCACATGGGTAACTCAGTTAGTTTACATATTGATGAGTCCAGTTAATGGTATGTCCATGTGATGTTTACTGTATGTGCTCCGGCATTGGGTATGTATATCACAGTGAGCCACACATGATACTGTGCTACACCTTCAAACGACCATGGGTGGAGCATGCTGGGGTGACGAATACCTGTCATGGGTACACCCCATGCCTTGACACAACATCCATGATTATATTATGTGGAGCCCCTCATTAACGCAGCAGGGACTCCATGCTGAGTGTCTGCAGAACAGTGCTTAAACACATGTGCTCCCACGATTGCCTCTGCTCCTCTACGCGACAGTTGGTTACTCGATGTTGTGGCGACAGCGGACACTGTTTTCCCCGTTTGGTGTATGGCCTCTGACAATCGGCCATGTACCCACCGATGTACCTGGGAACCTATACACACAGCACCAACATATGCTGATAGGCACATGTACTGTTCAGGTGTTGCTATTCCGTTTTCCAATAGCTGTTGTGTGTACAATGTTTGTGGGCTGCCTATGTAGGATTCACACAGTGGGCCACCTATACATTACAATTTACAGGTGGTCATGCTTGTGTGCCATCCATTTTACTGTGTGTGCAGGTGGAGAGGTGTGTCAGTCCGTAGGGGCCTACACTGTCAGCGTATGTGCTATACGTTCCCTCTTTGCCAAGGCATAGGCATATTGGGCATGCCTCCGTCTGCCTACTGGGGCTGGCACAGTGTGTTCATGGTCTGAATCCCTCTGTGCCTGTGATGGCCATGGCAAATGCGGTGGGCTATGAGGGCCTTCACCATTTTGTCCCTGCTGCAGCTGTTTCTGCAGGATCATATTATGTATCATGGCACATACTATGACGATGTGGGCACACGTGCCTGGAGAGTACTGCAAGGCTCCACCAGATGTGTCCAAGCACCAGACTGTGATTTCAGCATCCCAAACACACGCTCTATGATGATTCTGGTTTGTGCGTGTGCCTCATTATGGTGTTCTTGCATGGGTGTGTGTGCATTTCTGATGGGAGTCATCATCCACGGCTCCAGTGCATAGTCAGTATCCCCCACAAGGTGGCCATGTGGGATGTCCCCCCTGACAAATACCTGATACAGCTGTGAGGCATGCCAGATATGGGAGTCATGGTAGCTTCCAGGGCTGCCAGCACACACATCCATGATTATGCCCTGGGCATTGCACACGACCTGGCAGTTGATGGAGTGGAATCCCTTGTGGTTTATGTAGCACCTACCATGCTCACCGGGTGGTGACTTGATTTGTATGTGCGTGCAGTCTATCGCACCCAGTACCTCCGGGTAGTGTGCCACACAGTGGAAGTGATGCATATTGCTGGCCAACTCCTCCTGAGTTCGGGGGAAGTATATATGCTCATTGGCATGTGGTAACATGGCATCCAGGAACTGGTGTAGTACCCTGGATGCTGATACCTGTGAGATCCCCATTATATCTCCAGTTGGCCTTTGAAAGGTACCTGTGGCTAGTATTTGCATGGTTACACATACCTTCATGTCCACTGGGATGGGTTCCCCTCTGTTATTTCTGGTTCTCAGGCATGGCCAGCACAGCTCCACTATTTGCTGTAAGATGTCCCTGTCCTCCCTGTAACGCTCTACTATCTCCAGATCATGTAGCCCCTGGTAGGTTACCCTTGGTCTGAACACTCTTCTCCTCCTCCAGGGCCTGCGGTGGTTGTCAGCATCATCCTCCACAACACTGTCAGTCTCTAACACATGCTGATGAATCACAGCTATGGCAGCTCCCAATATGTACATTTTAAAAGTTCCCCGTGTGTTTACACCTATGGTGCAGTGTTTGGGAATTCACAGGTGTGTGTATGGTGCTTTCACACTTTATACTATTGTGCTGTGATCACCGATGATGTCATAGGGTGTGTATGTACGATCATAGCTACAGGATATCTTATGTGTTTTACTACCGGAACTACTATTGTGGTGCCTTTGGTGTTGAATTACATTTGGCTGCCGTGGATTACCTCTTGACCTTCCCTTTACATTTCTGCACGTTCCACCTACCATTTTCTGGCATGCATACGGCAGCCTGCTTTAATTTGTACTTTCCTAGACCTGGCGTATCTTGCGTAATGTGTGCTATTGCCGGTCTACTGTCGGTTTGCTTTGCTCTGCTATGGCAGATCTCCTATCTTTGCAATCCAAAGCCTCCCCTCCTTTCTTTGCATTCCAATGCCTCCCCTATCCTGTTTTGCAGGTTTCTGCGAGCAGACTTGACAGCTGCCATCGACTGGCCGCTGTGAGTTGATTGGTGTTGATTGCTCATTAGTATGCCAATTACCCTATTTCGGCATTTCCTTCTTTTCTTCCCCTGACCTTCCTGTTTGTGCTATTGTTCGCGCCGTGTGCATCCGCTTACTGGGTTTCGGGCACGTTTTCATCCCCGTACACATGTGCATTTGGGCACCATGTGTGCTCTCAACTAAACGATTCTATACCTTCCTCCCCACCCCTGTCCTGCAGCTTTGCTTAGCAATGGACAGGCCAGATTTGCATTGCTCCAATGTGCTTACTGCTATGGTGGCACACCCCTCTGCTGATGTCATGTATCTCCTCTGAGCCACTCCTCAGTGTTATAGAGCTGCACCGTATGGTTCAACCTTCATCCGGCAGGACATTTGCGATTCAGTATTATCTGCCTCATTTGCATGGCATTGACTACTAATTCATAGTTACCATGCCGAACACTGTCGCAGGCCCTTAGCAACCCTTGCACCTTGGTTGTGATGTTCCATGCCTACCATTGTGTATTATGGTGTACACCTGATTTGTATTACATTGCGATTTTATGACATTTTTATATATTTTCTTTATGTTCCAGTTTGCACACACATGCACTGCGGTTGTACTTTGCATTACTGTGGACATGACATTAAAGTTGTTTTTTAGGTGTTGTGCATCCTTTCTTATGCCATTGGCTGTGTATTTAGCCATTGGCATATGTTAACTTTGTAATACATGAGTCTGGTCCGCTTCCATAGCTCAGATGTTCTGTTTGAGAAAATGTAAACCGTGTTTTTTGGTTATTTCCGTGGCCTTTTGCTACACCTGCACCACTTCATGAATCGCTATATGCCTTCATTTGCTTGGTGCAACACTGCGCATGGGGTGATTAGCATACCTATGCCAAGGGCTGCACAGTTCTGGCGTACGCCGGTAGTGCACGTGGTATTGGATCGTACCTGAATCGCTCAACTGCCATATATGGCGTTATTCCGCCTACGCTACGCCTGCACCTGGCGCAAGCTTCATGAATCCTGGGGAAGAAGTGCATGCAAATAAAAGTCTGCCAGCAGCATTAAGAATACTGAGTCAGCAGAAGCCCATTAAATAACAGAATAGGCAGACTATGTACAGCATATAATCCACCATGAATCACAGCCATACATGTTTGCTACTGCATGCTATACAAGCATCAGCAATAGTACAAGAAATTTACATGCAAAACAGTGAAGTTAGAAATCAATATGCCAGTTGAACATAGATATGCTTCAATTAGGTTGTGTCAACAAACAACAAATAACCTCAGTGTTATAGCAACACCTCTTGATAATACATAAAACAAAAGTCCACTTAAAATTATTTAAACAATGTTATTCATAATCAATAGCTACATATTACACAGCAGATGCATTATATGAAATCTGACATAACTTTAGCATGCCTAAATGTCATAAGATGACACATCTAACTAAATGTCATAAGATGACACATCTAAACTTGAAGATTTAAATATGTTAAACATCATCATCATCTCCTATCAGCTTATCCCATTTAGGGGTCACCACAGTGAAACAACGGTCCGCAGAACGATTGGCAGTGGAGTTTTACGGTGTCGAGTTGCCAGCCTGGTGCCCAACCTTCCACAGAAGGCACACACACATGCACACACTCACACCTAGGGCCAATTTAGAGTGTCCAATCCACCTACAGCATGTCTTTGGGATGTGGGAGGAAACCGGAGCACCCGGAGGAAACTCACGTGACCACAGGGAGAACATGCAGACTATGCACAGAAGGCACCCCGGCCGAGAATTGAACCAGAGAACCTCTTGCTGTGAGGAAGATTTTACTATGTTAATACTAATACTATTTCTGGAAACATGATGCTGGAAAGTATTAACACATACCTTTCTCCCCTCCTCTGCTCCACAAGCCTGTGAGTTCACTCAATGAACAAGACTTGGTTCTTGACCTAATCTTCAATAGCTGCAAATAGAAACAATGATGTGCTACAGCAACGGGAGAATTGCTTAAGTTCAGAACATAATTACTGCCATATACAGCAAAAAAACAGTGAAAAAATATTCACTATTACATGAGAGCAGGTATTGCCATACACTGCAAAACCACACTTGGCATATTCAGTTATTGATCTTTCATGCTCAATACTGTGCACACATGAGGATTAATTGAGACTAACAGGAGTGTTAGAGAAAAATGCATCTCTCATGATTATTTTACACAAAATGCACATTAACTTACAATTTCTACACAAATATGTTTGATGAATTATTTAATATTTTTTCATGTTAAAAATGATATGTAGTATAGAGGCATAGTTATGCAAACGACAAATACTTCTTGTAGTTCTAAGTGTTTCACAACTGCATTCTAATATTAAGCTGTAAAGTGTATTAACAGATGACTGAAGGTAAAGAAAGTGCTGAAGGGGTTAAGGCAGTGGTGCACAACCTTTTTGTGGGGAGGGCCACTACAAGAATTCTTAATGCATCTGCGAGCCACCTCAAAACATAGTAAGTCTTTATGAGTTAACAATAGCTACAGGTGACTGGCATTTTTACTTAAGACAGCTGTCATGAAGTTGCCTGTTTTCTACATCAACATTGCGTTTAACTTTATTCTGGCTTGCAGCCATGGCTTATTACAAACTCTTGCAGAAAGTTACTACTGTTTACAGACTACAAGTTATAAGCAACAAAGGATAGTTACTTCCGCAGCTAAACTTAGAGGTGTGCGCAACTGCTGTCAATTAGGTAAGTAAGCATGTGCTGGAAAGTTTAACTAACTGGAGTAAGCCATAGCATTTTTTCACTTTTTTAAAAAAATTTTGGTTATTCTCTGGGGGCCGGATGGTGTTGCGTCGAGGGCTGGATTTGGCCCCGGGGACAGACATTGTGCACTACTGGGTTAAGTGATGTGTACTATGGTCTACAGAGTCTGGAATGCCAGGAAGGGAGGAAAGTACACAATGTGAAAGAGATTTTGTTTGGGATGGGTAGTTACAAGGAATGTTGGGGAGTGAGAATGTTACTGGTACCACAATATACAAGGTCGGAAAACAAGACTGATTAACAAGCCAGATGGCTTGTGTTTTTCTAAAACATTATTGTTACTAAAAACATGATTGATGAGTGTTCACGTGCAGCACTAAGCAAGAAGTGCGAGGGTCTGCGGAGATCCTATTTATCAATGTCAGTATTCTGCATGCATGATAATGATAAGAAAAAGAAATAAAAACTGTGTATTTTTACTGCTTGGTGAGACAGATTTTTAAATTGTGAAGATAGTCTCCCAGCACTTATATGTGGATTTAAATAAAAAGAAAATGTTTTGCACATCCTGAAGAGTTATTCTTGATTCAAGACTAAAAGATAATTAATGTTATTTATGTATATTTTAAACTACATTTTAACAGGAGGAAGCTAGAGTTAAATCTACAACTGTTACCTATGTTCATATTTTAAACCAGGACCCTATCTGCCTGGCTAATTGATCTCCGCTGTGAGTGTATGAATTGATGGAAATCAAACAACTTACATCTATGAGAATGCAGATAAAGCATTACTCACACTAACAAGTGTGCCAGTCTAAGATGAAGTACTGTAAGCATACAGATATAACTAACCTGGTGGATAAAGACCTATAACTGTCCACAGTTACTGTACATTGAACTTATTGTCATGTTATGTCAATAAAACTCTGTACACGTGTATATGATGCATGATAACTTAAAGTTGTGCTGTATATATATATATATATATATATATATATATATATATATATATATATATATATATATATAGTTTACTATCACATGGCCAATCGTCATTTAGACGAAAGTGACAATTGCCGACACAAATAGTTGGAAATTGGAACATTGACCAACCAAAATAGCGAACAGAACATTTCAGCAATGTCGAATGTCGACTTTGCTGAAATGCTCACATCTGCCCTAATCTAACAACACTGTTTGCAAGGGGGCAAGCCCCCCTGCACCCCCACAGCCCCCTACTTATATATACAAACTCTGAGATCGCACTACAGTGGGGGTAAGGGTACATTTCCCCATCTCCACTATAGTGAAATCTGCACCACAATGTTGGAGCTGACAACAGCGTCCGTTCGCTCTTGTCAGCTTCGACATTTTGGTGATCACCCTACCAGTTCTGCTAAATGGGTTTCACACATATTCCATTCGTCTAAAAGATGATTGACTATGTGATAGTAAACCTATATATATATATATATATATATATATATATATATATATATATATATATATATATATATGTATATATACGCACAACATTTATATGTTACATGACATTGTAATATACATTTATATGCCAGAATGAGGTCAGATAAGTGCACACAGCTTTTAAGTACCATTTGGAGTATTAGTATACATAATTAATGAGGTTCATTAGCATTCAGCGCTTTGGAATTCCATTAACAACGTCTGTGTAAGTTCTCATATCTTGGCACATTAACTAATAGCTTGGTGTGTGCAGTGCTCAGTGCAACTGGCCAATAGAAGTCAATAAATGGGAATATGTGTAACTTGCCTGATGCCCTTCAATAGTCTGCCACTATCCTATATATACCAACTTTAAAATGTAATATCGATACAATTTCTTATCACACCACTGCTATCTGTGAACTAAGTGAGACCTCAGTTAGCATTTTTGGAAAGCATTTTAAAGAAGACTTTAGGAACCATACTGAAGATGTTGACTGAAAGGAGGCTTTGACAGACAAGGAGATGATGCCAATGCTCACTGTCCATGCTGGACACAGCTTGAGTATTTGAGCATGCCCCAGGAACTTTGCAATGATCGGCATCTGAAACCAGATTGCGAGGAAGCATCATGGCTGAACCAAGGTCTATCAGACTGATGTAAAGGTCTGCCATCACTATGATAACCTACATCAGAGGGGCACAGAGGGTCTTCACTGAAGGATCACAAAGGTCCAATGTTAAGACATCAAATGCCTACAGTAAGTTCCATACTCTTCACCTTAACAACTACATTATCACATATGCATGTAGTAATCATAAATGTTTATGTGATGCATTGTGTTTCAAGTGTATTCCAAGGGTATCTGTATTAAAATAGGAATTTACATGGAGGAAATTTTGTTCTACTTATTAAAATTGACATTCACGTGTCAATGCATTCTGAGATTATCTACATCTATACTGGACCAGTATAAACATTATGCAGGATTGTTAGTTATAACTACATTAATACAGACTAGCTTTACTGCTATTCCATAATATCTTCTTTTAAAATGTCTAGTTAACTTGGTATTTTTAGCTCAACTGGTTAAGCAATATGGTGAAGTGACTGTTGTTTACCCATGTGTAGGTTCATATCTTAGTACAGCCAATTTTTCAAAAATTACTGGCAGTAATTCATGTAATGCTGCGCATCACATATGGGAGATGTATTGTTGCTAGGTAGCTTGCACAACACAGATTTTTACACATGGCTGTGGTGCATTATCACCTATAGCACTTAGGGCATGGATGACTACGCATTTCTCAGTTATCTGCAAAGCTTCAAGAAAAATGTTACAGTATACTTCTGTTTGCGTGAATGCTGAGTATTATATATATATATATATTAGTAAACTCTAAAGATTAAAATTCCCAGCAGCATTTTATAATCCATGTCTGTTTTCATCAGTTTAATGAATGTAAGACCAATAAAGGCAACCATGGCATATACACGTGTGAGTCTTGTAAATACAATGCAAGTAAAAGAAGGGCAGATCTATAATCCTTATTCTGTCTCATGACTCTGGGGTTAACACTGTATGTGGAGACATTAACTGCCCTCATACTTAATTTACCCATTTAGATTTGAATCCCACAGTTGCGCATTAATTCCTTTAATGGCTATTTGTTTAAAGTACATACAAATGTTTTTTTAGCAAACTATGAAAGTTAAAAATCTATATGCTGACACATGATAGTTTTATACCACACATAAATCTACATTTCATCATTATTCAATAGACTTTTACAACATTAAAAGAAATTCAATGGCAATTAGCTCAAATGGTTAAACAATAGACCACTATAATGTTGTTTGCCTTTGTGGAGGTTCAAATCTCAGTGTAACTCATTTTGTATGATATTTTTGGCAGTTCTGCATTTACTATTGTACAACACATGTGAGAGATCTGTAGTTATTTTGGTAAGTTATACATATAGATTTTTCATATCTAGCATGACCATGGTGCTTTGACGCCTACAGCACTTATGCTGTGGATGGCAATGCATACCTTTGCTATCCACAAAACTTCTAGCAACATCATACAGTATAAGTCAGTTGATAATGTATGTGTGAATGCTGGCTAATACATACAGGTCAATGTTTAACCATTGAATAGCATTTCCATCGAATGGCTAAACATCGAACATTCATTCAGCGAATATTAATTTCAGCAAGTGGGAAAGTAACTAGTTTTCCAACACTTTCCCATCTGCCCTTTTCCCACATTGGTATATATAGTTGGGGGGGTTGGCTTCAAATGCTGTCTTTTGCGAGATGGGGGAGTGTTGGCTAACTAGTTACTTTCCCTACTGAACAAATGAATATTAGCTGAATGAACATTCTATGGTTAGGGTTCAATGCTTATTTGACGGTTAACCATAGACCCAATACATACATATGTTACCTATACAGTTTAAATTACACAACAGTCTGTTATAATCCATTACATATTTTATTGACTGTCCTCCTACCATATTTGCATGTGTAGGTTTGAATCTCACAGATGAACAGTAATTCCTTTAATGCCTATTTATGTGTTTTGTGTTTTAAGTACAAACAAATGTTTTCTTGTAAACTATGAAAACTGGAAATCTGAACTGTTATAGCTGAGGGGCATCACAAGCAATGTGATAGCATGCACTCATAATTACATAGTTTTGTTGTTTGAATTCTACTGCAGGCAATGCATATGTCATTGGCCAGATCGAATATTGTTAAAGAGGCATACCTGACTTGCAGGAAATGCGTTATGAAAGGTAGTGCTTTTGCTCCCCTCTATTAATAGTAATTTATCTTACGAATGTCACCAGTTCAAGTTGCATAATGCATTTCGGATATATTATGTTCAATGTGATGTTAAATGTGTATTGCAGCTTTTAAAGAAGATATTAAAGACAAGTGTGACTTTTTTAAAACCAGTAGTTTCAATCCTCCATTATGGCAGGAGTTGGAAGGCTTTTTGATTACCACTGAAAATGAGTTCAGGGATTTATTTAAAGAAAAACCCAAACTAATGTTTTTTTAACTTAACAAAAGAAGAAAAAAGCAGCACTTAATAGGCTTAAATACAATCCGGACGTTTTAATTACCACGTCTGACAAAGGTAGTACCTTAATAATTTTAGATAGAGAATTTTATAATAGTAAGATGGAATTAATGCTGCAGGATGAGAAACACTACAAGAAGGTTCATTTCCTTGATGTCAGAAAAGCTTATGAGTATATACAGAATCTTATATATAGAAGGTTTACTATCAAAGGACTGAAAATCAAAAGACCGAAAATTCAAAATATTGAATGATGGAATTTGCCCCTTCCCCACTGTTGTGCGATCTTGGAGTTGGTATATATATTTAGCAGGGGGTGTGGGGGCACAGCCCCCCACATGATTGGAGCAGGGGGCTTCCCTCTTGCATTAAAACTGTATTCAATATTTTTAATTTTCAGTCTTATTGGAATTCAGTCTTTTGATTTTCAGACATTTGATAGTAAACCTATATAGAAGGTTAGCTATGGGATGGGAAGATTAGCAACAGTGAAGCTAACTTCATAGCTATTAAAAGCCCAAAAGTAAGTCAAAATTTTGGCCTGCCAAAAATCCATAAGGATTTGGATAACCTTCCTTTTAGGCCCATAGTGGTAAAAGAGGGATATACACTGCTAAACACTTGTAGTAGGTGGCTGAGTGAAGTATGTCTTTTATTAGGGACCCATTTGACTTCATGTATGGTTTGACATAAGTAAATATATTTGACTCAGGTTATTTACTAACTATGGACATACAGTTATTGTATACGATGATACCAAATGAAGTCGGGATGGACTATGTTACAATGGAACTGTTATGCTCAAAGCTCTTTTCTGACAGCATGGTTACTCTTATTATGGAAATGTTAGATGTAATTTTGAGTTATAATTTTATTAAATTTAATTCTTTCTTCTTTCAACAGGTCAATGGAGTAGCCATGGGAGCAGCCATGACTCCAAGTTATGGTAACGTTCGCATGACTGATTGGAAGAAGGAACATATTATAAACAACAAATTTTATAAGATTTTTTTTTTATAATCACTTTATTGATGATGATTTTTTTTTTAATTTGGAGAGGCAATTTAAATAGTTTAATATTTTTATTGAATATATTCTGTCTGCACCTATTTATGATTCACATCACGTTATCCTAAAAGTGTTTATTTTTTAGATGTTGACATTTATAAAGTCAGTAATAAGTTAGGGACCACAATTTTTTAAAAAGAAGCACAGAACAATACTTACTGAAATTATGGAAGTATGCATCCCAAGAATACTAAGGATAATGTAATTAAAGGGCAATTGACTAGGGTTAGCAAGTTAAGTGAGAATGATGAAAGGTTCTTGAAAGAAGGAAAAACCCTGTGTTGTAGGTTTCGGGTGAGAGGTTACCCCCAAGATATTGCCAAGTAAAGCTTGAAGAAGCTATTAATTTAAGAACAAAAGAGTTTATTACTGAAGAAAGGATGGAAAAGAAATTGAATAAGAAAAATATTAATTATAGAATGGGATGTTTGTACAATCCTCTTTAGATGGGAAAAATATAAAAAAATATTGAGAGAAAATTGGAATTTTTTTAAGCAGCTTCCCTGATGTTAAAAGAGTGGTTGAAGGGGCACCTACCTTTGTTAATAAAAGGGAGAGGAATTTAAAAGATAATTTTCAATCTAAATTAGGCTATAAGAATAAAAGAATGAAGAAAGAAATAAATAGTTGTTACAATTGTAATTACTGTCATTATTTAAAAATTGACACTACAGATATTGTTATTAAAGAAAGGAAAATAAATATATCGGGGTATTTCACATATAAATCTAAGTTAATATTTTATTTAGTGGTATGCATGCTCTATCCTGCCTACTGCATGGGTAGACTATGAGGGAATTGAATCATAGGATATATGAGCATTTATATGCTGCTGAAACAAGGGAAGTGAATAATGCATGGGGTGACCATTACTCTATGCGAAAATGTAAAGTATCTCTGCAGTTTTTGGTTCTTGACTAGGTGTATGATTTTTTGAGTAGGTTGGATGAAGAAGATGAATTAGACTGGAGGGAGTACTGTTGACAAGTGAGATTAGATGCTTGCCATCCTTGAGGTTAAGCAATAAAGAAAAGTTTAAGGTTTATTTAAAGAGAAGGTGGTTTAAGCATTAATAATTCAATTAGTAAACTATTTAATAAATCTGGGAATTTGAGCCAGTGGATGTATAAAATGTTTTGCAATGGTTTGTTCATTCAGTCTGAAGAAGTATTTTTAAAGATGAAAGCAGTTACTGAATGATTTCATAGTGAATAAACTTTTTTTATTTTTTTCGTTTTGGTTGTTGTTGGTCATTTTTGGACATTTGATTTTATATTTTATGACTTGAAAAGCTCCATTTGTTGAGAGAGTTTATTCTGGGATATAGCTGAATGACAGCTAGCTTACACTGGTAAGCTGTCACCTGCCTGCATTGCTGTGGTGGAATACAGTGCTATTATCACATGCCTTCATTCATATTATCCTATTAAAAGCAACCAAAACTGTTTTTATGCATCTGTTGTTTAAAACTCTCTGCATTACAATCTGTCTATTACATAAAGGAGGGGGCTAGAATTAAACAATATGTATACATGGGTTCTGTTCAGAAGCTCAAAATACTGAAATCTCGAATTTCAGTATTTCGAGCCCAAGAAGCCAAATCCACATAATAGCGAAAGTTTAGAAGCGCAAAATTTAAACCTCGAATACCGGAGGTTTTGAATTTTGCACTTCTAAAGTTCCGCTATGGTCATGTATTCAGGTAAGTGTGTGTGTGTGTGTGTGTGTGTGTGTGTGTGTGTGTGTGTGTGTGTGTGTGTGTGTGTGTGTGTGTGTTAAAGGGTTTGGGTAGGGGCTGTCGTGTGTGTCAGTGTGTTTTATTGCTGTGATGTGTGTGTGTGCAAAGAGAAAGTAGCTTGCGTGGTGGTGTTTTGTGTGTGTTTGTATGTAGTGCGACCTCAGAGTGAGAATATTTAAGTGGGGGTGTGGGGGGGTGCAGTCCCCCATATGGGTGGTGCAGGGGGGCTTGCCCCCATTTTTGCATGTAGTAGAGTTATTGCGTGTGTTTGTGTGGTGGATGGTGTGTGTGTGTGTGTGTGTGTGTGTGTGTGTGTGTGTGTGTGTGTGTGTGTGTGTGTGTGTAGTAAAACCACAAAATTGAAAACTTCTGGTATTCGAGGTTTTGAATTTCGTGGTTTTTAGTTTTCTTTGTTTTGTGGATTCCACTTCTTGGGCTCGAGATACTGAAATTCGAGATTTCAGTATTTCGAGCTTCTGAAGTGAATCTGTATACATATGTCCATTGTGTCCATCAGTGGAAAGGAGGTTTTCCCCATATGCAGTTGTATGGATAAAAAGAAACCAGCCCTGGTAAACTCGAGATACAGAAGGAATTAAAATACATCTGCAGTTATTGCAGAAGATCCTATAACATCTGACAGATGTTTGAGGAGACCAATCACTTATGTGGTTTTCCACAAGTTGTATGTCCAGTGACTGATTTACAGATACTCTCTGATGCTTAATCATATAATAGTAGTTGATTGTGTGTTTTCTGTATTATTTCACTTACTTTATAATTATAATTTTGTTTCCTTACAAATTCATGTAATGATTTTCATGTAACTTGGAGCTTTTCTCCCCGGGCCTTCACTGAAAATGGGTCTCAAGTCCAGTGGACTTTCCCGGTCAACAAATGTCAATAATAAATAAATAATAATTACATTCAGTGGGATATACGCAACATTAGGATGGCTTGGCATTTACATTGTTTCTTGTAGTGGTATGCAGTCACAATGGCAAAACAGTTCATTTTCATATGCTGTTGTTTTATTGCCTTGTTTCAGTATAAATGTCAGCATTTGTGTTGTGTACCATATCTTGACAGTCACATCTGTGATGTTGTCTGTCAATGACTGTAATAGTACCTGAAATGCATCCTACATTGTTTGTAGAATTGTTAGGTGTGTTCAGATGTGCATGTAGCTGTGGCAACACTATTGTTATATTACTGGAGGTGTGGTACATTGATTATGTGTTTGTCCTGTACTTGTTATACTATTGACTGACATGGGTTCAAATCCTTTACCTGCATATATGACCTATACAAAATTGTTAAATGCATTGGTAGATGAGCTGATGTTGTCAGTCTATATGGATAACCTATTCAGACATGTTTTTAATGTTCATTCTGATTGTCTGTACATAACAGTCTTATGCATAACATGGGTTGTTTTGCATAGCTATGCACTTCAAATGAGAGGTGAGACATCTAATTGACTTATGCTTTTAACATTGTCTTTTCAATATGTGAGTCCCCATATATAATGCCTTCCTGATGCTGAACTGCAATAGGAGAGACAATTTTACATATAGAGAAAATAATTATAGAGGCTCTGTGCCAGCATGGCCACAACCTGCTTGGATAGACAGGCAATACTGTGTGGAAGAATCAAGTGTGGATAAATCTGACATGCATGATAAATGCTGTGGGTGGTTACAACATCTTGGGAGGCCTGTCTGTGATGTTGCTCTGATGTAATTTTCCATGCAGCCAACAGACTGCAGGCTATATGAGGGCAAGGAATGCCACTGGAGGAGGGCCACCATTACCTCCACCAGATGAGATAATGATGTTTCTTGCCTCCCATCACACCAACTGCCAGGATTGTCACATAACTAGAGGAGATATTGAGGCAGGTATTTCAAGACGTACAGGTATGTCCAACATTCACAAACACTGCAGCATGCATCAATTCTTAATGAAGGACATTAGTTCACGATTCTTGCCGTAATGTCATATTTGTGTTGCAGCAGCAGAATTACACCATGGACGTGACAGCACACCTGATGCGGATGCTATAACATGTTATCTTACCGACACAGTACATACATAACACGTTCAGCAACATGCATGATGTATTTTTCAATTGCATAGCCCCATCAACATCTGAACAGCAGCAACACGTCATGTGTCTCCATATCCTGCTAGAGTGATCTATGCTTGTTGTATGCCTTTGACATCTGTTATGACTGTGGAGTACACTTACCTGTTGTTGTTTGTATGCCATTTTAATCTATAGGTACATCATTACAAGACATGGGCCATGAAGTATTGGCCACAGACAGACCTGTAAAGTTGTTCATGTTGCTATTGTGCAGCACTGTTTAGCATACCTGTGATCTATGACATTAATGTTTGCTTGTTCCCTACACATGTACGTCTGCAAAATGTCAGCACAATTTGTCATGTAAATGACTTCATATTCTCTTAGTGTGATCCATACCTGTTGAATGCCTCTGCCTCCTGTTTTGACTGAGAATTATACTCACATGTTGCTGCTTGTGTGCTGCTTTGTAATACAGGGCCCACTTTACATTGGATGATATGCTCCACAGCCAGGAGTACTTACCTGGTAAAGCAGTCTATATGCTTACTAAATTTCATTATTGATAATTACATCTGTGTCCTTCATTTCTAATGTGGTCTTGTTCACCTGCATAAGACAACTGCAATCTAAATGTCACAATTGCATATCCGGTATGTGTATATCTTATTTGCGGTGTGTTATACCTAGAATGGAATGCTACATGATGCTCTGCATGTGCTTAATACTGAGTTGTGTATGTTAATCTTTTACATGACAGCGGCATTTTAACCCTCACCATCAGTGGTGGAGTCAGAGGATGACATATCGGGTATGTTTTAGTAGTTGTATTGATATTTGCTTGATATGTAAACAACATGGCATATCAATGTTATATAGGGTATGTGAACCACCCACAGCTACAATGACCTGTTAACTCCATATCATCATTAGCATTGTAGTTATATCGTTTTTCCAAATTTCAGTGTTATGCTTCATCATTTGACTTGTGTGAATGTATGTGACATATGTCATCTGACTTCTTCTGCAATGTGTCCAATACCTGTCTCATCCAGTATCCCATCCACTGATCCTGAGGTGGGATTTGATGTGCCTCGCTGTGTTAGTATGGCCTTTAGCACACAGGCCACTGTATTGTGTTCATTGTCCAGCCCATTACAGGACAGAGATGTGGTCATGATGTAGCCTCTGACAGGGAGGATAATGTGGCCAGCAATTCTGATGATGTGAGGACATCATATGATGGACATGATGGCCATGACCTGCTGTCTTATGTAGAGTCTGGTAGTGATGGCAGCTTTTCTGCATGATGGACCAAATACTATCCATTGGACTACATGTGGGAGTGTAGTTGATGTGCATGGATGGGTGCCAGAGGTTGTCCAGTTACTATTTCAGGCAAATTAATATTCACGGTGACATCATGGCTGTAACTTACATGCACTTGCCTGTACCACCAATCATGTATCACACCAGCTGCATGTGTTACATGAAGGTCACAGGAGCACAGATATGAAAAGATCATGGCAGCATTGACTGCTCAGCATGACAGTGTGGTATCTGTTGCATGGTCTGAAATTTTTGTTATGGTAGTGCTAGAGCAGTGCCATAGTATGAACTGGATGTTATGTGTCCTAACTGTACTAAGCAGATTATCTCCAGTGGGGAGAGGCTGACCCCCCCTCATTAGATCCAGACCCACACGTCAATGTTTGTGCTGCAACATGTATGCACATCTGCCGTTGGTCACTCCATTGTAAGCCCAGCAATTACATCCAGATAGACACATCAAACTACTGCTCCTACCCATGCTGTGTCCTAAAATGCTAGTGTCACCACATCCACGTCTCTGATACAGCACTGTGGGCTGAGTGTTTCCAGACATGGCAGGGGCAGCCAAGACTGTATGAGCCATCAGCATGGATATCCTAGACTTTATTAGAGTAACACCAATAGGTGATTCAATGTGTGCCCTGCTGTGCCATTCTGACTCTGTGACAATGAAGACCACTGTGCTGATCACTAACTAATCAATCTGTAGGTGACTTTTCAAATGTCTGATGCCACAGGGTTTTTCCTGATCATTTCTCTGACCTAGATGACTACCTTCAAGTTGTGATATGTAGTACATATTTGTCATTAGTATATGTTAGTACAGATACTGATGACTGTGATGCTCTATGTGACAATCTCCATGTTTCTACATCTGTTGCTAGTTGACCATATAGTACATATTTACATGGTTAAAAGCATGTTATCTTAGTAATCTGGCACTGATTGCTACATACACATTTCCTTGTTGTCTGCCATTTACTGCATGTACAGGTATGCCTCTGTATGAATACTTGTGCTACTTACAGTATTGTAATATAATACTGCACATGCCTCAGCCTAAGCACTCACTGTGGACCATTTTCCATTTTGTATCCCCATGCTGATATGTAGTTCCCATGTGTGCATTCCCATATCTCACTGATTCCACAAACAAACTAATTACGAAGGCTGTATGGATGAACCTGTAAATGTTTTTCGATAGCGACTGCCTTCCCAGGTGAAGCGCTATCTTTGTTGCTTTGATTTTCCATGAACCTGTAAATGTTTTTCAATAGCGACTGCCTTCCCAGGTAAAGTGCTATCTTTGTTGCTTTGATTTTCCAGTTTGTTACGAAGGCTGTATAGATAAAACTACTAAACGTTTTGATAGTGACTGCCTTCCCTGGTAAGCGCTATCCTTTAATTTAAACTAAAGTACTCAAGACCAACTAATATTGTTCTAATAGCGACTACCTTTCCAGATAAACGCAAACCTTTAATTTAGGCTACAAGTATTCAGTTTAGCTAACCGGGAGCGTACTATGCATATAACTTATGACTTTATGAGGGGTTTCTTCATATATAAATGATAGCGTCAGCTTTTCTACCATGTGATATCTTTTTTTCTGTTTAACCAGTTAAAGCCCCCATATTGTGCTAGGAGTGCATTGGTTATCCAATTACCACTGCTGTAGGAAGTTAGATTAATGTTCCATCTTATTGTGATAGTTTTAAGTGTAAGCTATATCGCTTATATTCCACATCTCTTTTAATTGAAACTACTTTGACTGCACATGAGCCACTGTATATGGATCACGAATACTGTTTGTAGACTAAACTGTTACACATTGTTTGAATCTAGATAGTGCTTTAATTGTGTGTGATACCAGCATGTGCTACTTTTAATTTGATGGCAACAGCTTTTATAAGCAATGTGCTACCTTCCACGTGCTCTGTGAAACGCTGTTGTGAGGCACTGTGTATCAGACCTTGCCCTGCTTATATTTCTAGCTCTACTAGAATAATTAGTATATGTTTATGCCTTATCTAGTTCCACTGGACTAATTTGTATGTTTTTGTACTGCTTTTTTGCGTAGACTGTATAGTCACACTTACTAGCTTCCTCCTTAATTAAGCAATAGTAGTAGATAAAGTGCATTTTAACTTGCTACTAATGGATTTTTGTTTTTCTGTCTATCTTTTTCCTATCCTCCAGCTTTCTTGCCCTGAATCTTTCCCCCTGTGTTTTTGCCTGGGTGGATAACTGGACCTAACTAAAGCTACTCCCTATTGCCAAAGCAATACTCTCTGCTGCTTCAACTCCTTTTGAAGAAAAGTATACCCAAGAGACTCTAAAAAGAACTTAAAGTACGTGCATCTGCTAAGCCAGAACTACTGTACTCTTACTCTCCTAGCAGTAGCTTTATACTCCCTGTCAGGAATGCCAGCAGCCTAACCCACTCAACCCTATTCCTCTGTCTTCCATACCTCACTCTGTTCTCTGTTACTATTGCTCCCTTCTCCCCCTATCTTATCAGCCCAAGTATTCCCTGGTGAGCCATTGCATTCCTGCATTGTCCACTAGAGGACATCCCTTCTCCATTGATATGAGTTTAAACTTCAACTTAAAACTCTCCATTGAACTAAGATAAGAAATAAACAACTCTCTCCTTCTGTTTTACAGTTCCCACATCTCTGTCCCTCACTCTTCCCCTAATACCTTTAGCCCACTCCTCACACCTTATCTAGGCCCTCTCCACTTAGCCTTCTACTACTTACACTTCACTAATACTGCTCCACTGATAGTCTCTCGCTCCTCTTCTGCTCTTGGGCTCAACCCGCTCCGTTCACCCTACGCGCTCACTCCGCTCCCCTACCCTGCCCCCAATTCCCACCCACCCCCAGCACATCTACATTTATCCCTCCAATAACCACTCCCACTTCCACTCTACTCCAATCAGTATCCTACCTCCTAACACACCCTCCTTTTTTCCTGCCAAAACCAACTTTCACTTTACTCCCCATTATCATCTTAACTAACCAGTCCTACTCCATTCCCTCTTCCAGACCACTCCCCTCTATAACTAATACTACTCTCCTCACACTTACTACTACTAAGAAAACATCCACTTCCTCTATATAAAACTGTCTCCTATATACCAAATAACTCTATTTTATTACTGTTCTACTATTTACTCTTTTTCAACATGCTCTGTAAACACTCCTCCATCTTCCTTTCACTACTACTTCTCCTCACCTTATCTTATTTCCACCATCTCTCCCAGCCCACTATTTCCTTCCACTTCCAATCCTTTCATATAACTAATTATCAGAACTCACCTCTCTCACACTCATACTCTCTTATTTCCCCCTATTTATACCCCTCAGACAATGTCCTTCTTTTTCGATACAAACTTATCTCCTATCATACAATCTCCATTCCTATAACTACTAGCAAATCCCTCCAATTCACAATATACCCTAATCTCACCACCTTGCTATCTACTCACCTAAACTATTATATACTACACCTGATTAGTACTCTCATATCTGGAGACATCCATCCTAACCCAGGCCCTACCACTATAACCACCACAAATAAATCCTTATTATTCACTTCCTTAAACTCCCAAAGTATTGTAAACAAAGTCCCAAACCTTCATGCTTGGCTTATACACAATAAACCTGACATCCTGGCTATTTCTGAAACCTGGTTAAAACCACATATTAAGGATTCTGAAATAGTTCCCCCAAACTACTCCATCATAAGAAAAGACAGGCCTCTCAAAAAAGGCGGAGGAGTAGCCCTTCTATATTCTTCCTCCCTAGTAGTCTCTCCCTACAACAAACCTATCCCACACTTTAACAACGCCGAACTTCTCCTTACTCTACTACAAATCAATAATTATAAACACATATGTATAGCTTCCCTCTATATCCCCCCCAGGGGATAATATTTCTACACTTGAACTTATCCTTTCTTGGCTATCCAGTAACATTAGTAATGAAACCATAATCCTTGGAGACGTAAACATTAACTGGGCCCTTATCCAGGCTCCTACAAACACCACTAACATCAACCTCTACAATTTCTCACAACTGATCAACTTGGCTACTCACCCAGCCAAAAACCCCTCCAATGGGAGTATATTGGATTGGATTCTAGTCTCCCATCCTCATTATTTCACCAACAGCAGCACTCTTCCTGACCCACTAGGTGACCACTTACCCACCTTTACCCACCGACTTCCCACTATCCTTTAATGAACCCATAACTTCATTACTATCCGTGACCAAAAAAACTTCAACCCAACAACCTTTTCAAACTCACTACAAGCAGTTAATTGGACTTGTCTAAAAACATTACCTCTAGACAAAGCAGTCTCATACTTCAACTCAGCATTCTTAAAATTACTTGACTCCCAAGCTCCCTTACGGACAAAGAGAATAAAAACTAAATCAGCCCCATGGCTCTCCAAAACTACTCTTTCTACCATGAGACAGAGAGACAAAGTCTGGGCACGCTACCAAAAACATAAGGCAACCCCACTCCTTAACGAATACAAAATGCTCCGAAATAAAGTAAAAAAACTCATCACTTTCGATCGACAAAACTATTTCTCTACACTCCAAAACCATAACAAAACAACCCTCAAAAATTCTGGAAAGGGATATCCACTCTCCTCCACCCCAGCAAACCAGATACTCCTACCCCAGACCCAAATGCTCCAGAACTTGATTTAGCCACCCAATTTAATTCTTTCTTTATTGACTCTATTTCCAAACTGACCTCCTCATTCTCCATCTCCTCCCTATCATCTAATACCCCCTCACCCACCCCCATAGTCTCTACATCTACACCCTACTCCCAACCCACTAATTCCACTACCCTCTCTTCTACACAAATTCTATCCTCATCAACACCACCCCATAATTCCACCCTCCCCGACTGCACTCTCTTCTCTTTAAATCCCATACCTACAGCTACTATTAAGAAACTCCTTCAGAAATTGAAACCATGTACCAATGCTCCTGACAATATCCCTTCTTACTTTCTTAGTATAGCTGCCGAAAGTCTTGCCTACCCCATTAGCATCTTAATTAACCGCTCCCTACAAGAAGGCACAGTTTCCCAAATTTGGAAACAAGCCTTTATCATACCATTACACAAAGGTGGTAACAATGACAACATCACTAATTTCCGTCCCATAGCCATCCTGTCCCCCATTTCAAAAATCCTTGAAAAATGTGTGCAACTTCAACTCCTTCCTCACCTCCTAGACAACAATCTTATAACTCCCACACAGCACGGTTTCAGACCTAATCATAGCACCATGACTGCCCTTCTCTCCTTCCTTGAAATCGTAAATAAAGCCCGCGACTCTGGACAAATTGTTTCCACCTTACTCCTTGATCTTTCCAAAGCCTTCGATACTATCTCACACAGCCTGCTCTTAACTAAACTCTCCAAACTCTACCTATCCTCCTCTTTGAACTGGTTCTCTAGCTATCTATCTAACAGAAATCAAGCTGTAAAATGGAAAAAAGCCACTTCCTCTTTCCTTAGTACCCCTACCGGAGTTCCACAAGGCTCCATACTAGGTCCTCTGCTCTTCAATATCTTTATTAACGACTTCCACAAATCAATCCCTTTCTCTAGCATCATCCAATATGCAGATGATTCTACTAGCATCTGCTCTGCCTCTTCTATCACTACACTACAAAAACTTACTCAAGACGCCTTCTCTTCCACAGAGAAATGGATGCTAAGCAATCATCTAGCTCTCAATGCTACCAAGACCAAATTAATGTTATTTACTCCCTCCAAAGTCACTCCTCCCAACATGAACTCATTCTTAATTACTAGTCAAAACAACTCACCTCTCGAAATAGTGTCAGAGACCAAACTACTTGGGGTCCACATCGACAACCAACTTAAATTTAATTCCCACCTACAAAAAAACATCAAAAAAACACATCAAAAACTTGGCATGCTGTATAGACAGAATGCCTACCTCACATCCACCACTAAAATCACTCTCTCTACTTCCTTCCTTATCCCCTCCCTTCTCTATGGTGCCCCACTACTTACTAATCTTCAGTCCTTGTTAAAAAAACAGCTTACCTCTTGCTATAACAAAATTGCAAAATTTGTCACCAGCCATAAGTCTTCCACTCACCACTGTCTCTCCCTCCATAAACTAAAATGGCTAGAACTTCCCAATCAACTAACTTACACTCAACTAACTCTATCCCATAAGCTTATTCTAAACCCCTCCAACTGTCTCTCCCTTTCCTCTGCCGTTAAAATGCACCTACCAAACAGA
>NC_056739.1:691346617-691429117 GCF_019279795.1 Protopterus annectens | reverse complement strand
TGTAATGACCTCAAAAGGTGCAAGAAAGATAGACGCAACCAGTAAGCTGGTTGAGTTTAGGACTGCTGACATCCCACAGTTGTGTAACTATATAGATTAAGAGAATTTAAACTAGACAGACAGCTGCATATGGGCAAGACTAGTATGCATAATGCTCTTCTCTTGTTCTCTTCTTTTTATTCTACAGCCAAACAGGATATTACGGCAAATAGGGAGACCCATGCTGAGCATTTGGAAATACTGAGCAAGGGATATGTATGCAGCACAGCATAACTATTATTTTATATAAAGTATTGCTCTTTTATACAGTAGTAGCAAATTAGGCATGCATATTCTAACTGTAAAGTCAAGCATGCATGTTTCAGTCTGTAGCACAAGTAAGGTGTCGGAGTCACTTCTAATACTGTAGTCAGACATTGTGGGTTCAAATACCACAAGTAACAAATATATAGTCAAATCATTTAAAAATATTGCATAATAATTTCAACAGAAGTAGAATAAATGCCCTACTGTTGACTTAATCTATATAATTTGACCAAGCATATGTACAATATATACACATTGTAAGGCTTACTTTGAGCAATCATCAGTTATAGTTTGTAGTTAAGAAGTATACTTAAATGTAAAAGTAGGAATACATTTTTTATATTGTTATAAATTAATTTTGTTATAAATTAATTTTATGTCACATATGATGTATCTAGTTAAGTAGGGGTTCTATTCTCACTGCAGTCAACTGTGTGTGCATTCAGCAATTACTACAGTGATGATTTTAGAATGATATGTGAGTCCACAGCTATGTCCAACCTCCTCCAAACATCTTGTTGTATCATACAATCATCATGTCATCCTGTGTAACATGATCTCTGACAGTATTCAAGACAAACCCGTACTGTGGCAGTAACATTAACTACTGTGTTTGTAAGCTACTTTATTTGCACCTATAGGTAATCTGACAGCAGGCAACTTGCATGTCTACACATACAACTATGACTTTGAGACAATTTTACACAGGGATGTGACTCCACATCCAAACCCTGCAGTCCTCCCAACATGATCTTCTCTGCAAACAATGATGCTATCTTGCTACATAAAGTTCAATGTAACAGTGTTACAGTCAGACCTATGTGGTGCTGCTACTGTGACATTACATGGGATTCGTATTTTATACATACACAGGTGTAATGTTCAAATCAGGCACACTCTACTGGTGTGTGTGTGTGTGTGTGTGTGTGTGTGTGTGTGTGTGTGTGTGTGTGTGTGTGTGTGTGTGTGTGTGTGTGTGTGTGTGTGTGTGTTTGCAATCCAACAAATATACACAGATGCGCAATAGTTTTACTATCTTCCATAATATAGATATAGGGATTTTTATTTACATGCTATAATAATGGATAGGATTTCATGTGATGTTGGCCATTAGCATAATAATGTCCTATGACCCTATGAACAGTTGGCATGTCAATGTTGCTGTAACTGACATGTGTTATACTGAGGTGCGGATGGATGTAAGTATGGCTTCAAGAGGGTATTGCAACCCATGATGTGAGCTAATGTATTGATGATCATTGCTGCCATTGCATTACAGCCTCCTCCTATAACAGCTGTAGTAATTATGCCTCCTGTGAACTGCTGACATGGTATGATACACTTGTATGCATATTGGCTTATTAAGACGTGTTGTAGTGGAGAAGATCAACTATCTACACAGTTCACATTCCACCATCACAGTGACACTTGAAGTATGGCAGAGGTGTGCATGTGTCTACATTGCATCAATTAAATGCTCTGCGACAGACATCAATATAAATTCATATTGATTAGATGGTCACATAAGTCTTGTCTCATGCACACATTGTTATGCTGTGATATACATAGACAGTGCATCACATGTTTTGATGCAATTACAACCTTGTGGAATTCATTGTATGTGCAGTTGTGTTGCTACACCCAAGGATTATTGAGGTTGTCAGCAGCGCCATTGTGTGACTATTAGCTTTGTGTCAGGAAATGTTCTGCATGAGACACAAACAACTGATCTCTAAAGTGTCCTGATATGAATATGTTCCCATAGAAGGGTGTATGTTAATGTGCATCCATCTGACTGGGTGGGACATTACCTGATGCATGCATGTAAAGACCCATCCTGACTCTCCTCATCTGTGAGGTAAATCAACAAGTCATCATAGACCTTTTCTAAAAGGATACAAGTAATATCCTGAAAAATGTGTGATTTGTTCAGGTTCCATCATGTCTGTTATATACATGTGATGTCCTCAAAAAGGTCAACAATGGCATGAATGGTGACAACACTATCAACCAGCATAACTTGACCAGGCGGCCAAGGCATTTAACACAAATCTACACTGAGGTATTAGTGAGACACTGTTACAGGTGGCCATAAACACCTATATCACCAAGTGGGTAGACCACAGGATCACATACATGACAGATAAATATGTTGAAGAGTGTGAAATGGCCCATATCTAGAGTCCAGTGATCAGGTCTGTACCTCATGGCTCTGTGCTAGGCCCTTTCCTGTTCATTATTTAAGTCTCAAATGTCAAGAATGACTTACACATCCTTTGTTCAAACAGCTTTGTAGAGCACTGCAGATTGTGGACAATCATTGAAATCAAGTGTGATATTAGTATAATACAGACAATATCAGCACACACCAAGGATAGCTGCCACAGCCATGCAGACACAGGAGATGAACAAAACTCATATGGAGATTTGTTACATTATAAAAGCAGATACATGACCTAATCATAATACAGACACTACTCCCCTATGAGCAAATCAAGTGGTATGTGACCTGTGTACTCACATAAATGGTATGCAGAATGTCCACCAACATGTGCCCGCAGTGGTGACTGCTCCTTTGTATGTAACACAACTCCTGAGTATGTGTGGGACATCCACATCAAAGGGCATTATAGCTCCCTAGTTCTCAGCCCTCATCACACCAATAAATGAGTACAATGCATCCTTTCTCGTGTACCTCACAATACATCTTCCAGGGATGAGTTACTCAAGTGTACCACATTTGCCACATTGAGCTCCCACCCATTTATTGACCATACCTAAGTATGCTTTTTGTTGCATAAACATTAGTGGTTAATGTTTCAGAACCCTTGTCAAGGTGTTATACAAATGCATGTGTGATACGTGTTCCTGTGATGCACACAGTACATACATAGCTGATTGACAACATTGATGGCATGGATTACATTTATGATCATGTGGATTGTGCCATATATATACCATGCACACCTGTCAACTAGCCAGGATTGCTTGTAATCTCAAATAAAAGTATAACAGTGTCCCTCCTAATACCTCCAGTAGATGTAAAGGTTTGAGGAAGTTGTGATTGTTTCTCCCCATAGATTGCTGACAAATCATAATAGTTGTGCAAGTGTGTTCTTGCAGAACCATCTATGATCACTCACAACCACCTATGTTATTTCAAAGACATGGGATTACTGGTGGTGTTATTCTAATATTGTCCATGATTGTGCGTGTTTCTGTCTACTGTTTTCCATTAGCCTATTACTATGTGTCCCGTTTGGTTGAGACTTGTGCTGTTGTGCTGATGTTACATTCATATTCAACTCATTTTGCACAGCCTTACAATATGTACATAAATCCTATTGTATATACCATCCCTGATATATGTCCACTGCAGGATGCTTATACTTCTCCAGTGATATGTCATCTTTTGTGACAGTCACATAATTTATAAGAACTGTGCAGTCCATACTTTATCATGTCACTGTGTGATTATTGTTCATGTTACAACTGTCTTCATTGACATGCCCTTATCTGCGGTACATTACCATGTTTCACCTGTCCTCTTCCCCTGTATTCATTCCTACAATTTATTTGTGTGTCCCTTTTCAATACACACACTTTCCTTGACTATTTATATATAATGCAATCTATGTACCCTTACTGGTCATTTACACGACTTTTATTCAGTTTGCCCAAAACAGGCATCCACAATATTCTGCATTGTATGCACTTTCATGTACTGTGGTGGAATATACGTTACTTTCTTTAATAACCCTGGTAATCATTGTGGCATTCTGTGCAATCCCGCAGAATTAGTTTGCTTGTATGTTAACAGGTTTACATGTCTGCTGGAGTCTGCATTGCTTTACACAGTTTCCTGGCTGCTAAAAATGTTGCCAACCACGAAACACACTTGTTTATGTTTAAATGTTGTGTGTGGCTTGCATATGTAATTAGCACTGCTGCTCATCATGCAAACACGTAAACTCCATGTAGGCGCCATGCTAAGCCTACACAGAGTTTATTGAATCCCCAGGTCGGTCTGTACTTAAGACAAATTTTGGTTCCACCATAAGTGATATTTTATCCCTTTATAAAAATGTTTTTAAAACTGTAAAAATGTTAAGGATTATTCATAAAATTCTGAAAAAGCATTAAAAGGAGAACTGGTGCAATTTTAATAACACAGTTTATTCACCTTCTTCATCCAGTTACAGGGCACTGTGTTTCTTTTCACAGTTATTTTCCTAAATGTTTTACACAGACATAAAGATTTTGGGTTGTTCCACAAAACATATTGCAAATATGAAAAGGCTAAGCCAAGATACAACCAATCTCACTAGAATGATCACAACATTCATTAACATACACTTTTAACATATGATCTCAGCAGTGAATGCATGTTAACAAACAAATGATCCACTCGAGTGGCTACATAGTCAAGCAGAAACTTTTACATTTGAAAAGTAAATCACATCCATAGATATACATCATTTTAAAGCATTTCCACAGTCTGATGAGCACAACTATAGACAATGCCTTTGCTAACATAATTGTAAAATTTATTTTGCATATGAACACAAAATAAATAATTTCAAAAATTTCAAGAGACAGAAGTGAAAACACACTTATTGTTTGACTCACATTTTTACAATATTATATACATCAGGAACATACCAATTTGGTGTAACAGAAAATTCGACTACAGATATAAATAGCTTGTTAACTCCAAGGCAATACAAAAAATTGCACAACTACTCCATGTTGTACAAAATAAAATAGGCTGGTGTATGGGAACTACATCAGGAAAAATATGCTTGAAAGTACTGTTTAATTCAAGCAGACAGTATTTATTTGCATTCTGCATGTCACAGTGAGATTGGATTCAGTTCAGTTTAACTTGACCATAGAGTTGTGTATTCATCAACAGTGGCACTCTGTCATCTCTGTCGCCTCTTTTCACTGTTCAGCAGTTTGATGTGGCTTTTGAAAGGTTTGTCAATTATGCTTTAAGAGCATATCAAAATCATTTAAGTGGGGAAACTGAAACCATAATGGACAGGAAGTACAAACTGTAGGGATGCATCTGAACATTCTTGACTGTTACTTATAACTCTCTCTCGCTCGCGCTCTCTCTCTCTCTCTCTTTATATATATATATATATATATATATATATATATGTATATATATTATGTACAGCAAGGTATGTATGCATGTATCTGGACTTTTAAATGATAAAAGAGTCTGGAATTACTATTTAACTGTAGTCCCCAAGCAGGCTTCGTGCTTCATGAATGGAGAAAGGCAACAGTCATCCCTCTGCACAAAGATGGGCCATCTACAGACCCTGGAAACTACAGACCCATAAGTCTTACTAGTCTTATATGTAAAGCCATGGAAAGAATTATCATGGAGATGATCAATAGAGATATAGTAAACCTACAGACACTGAACTCAACCCAGTTTGGATTCGTCAAGGGCAGATCATGCCTACTCAACCTGGTGGACTTCTTTGAGAAGGTCACCAAAGCAATGGATGAGGGCAAAATCATTCACACTGCCTACTTTGACCTAGCCAAGGCATTTATCAGAATACCCCATTAGGGTATTGCTGACAAACTCAAGAGGTTAGGTACAAACCCGTATGTCACCCGATAGATAGCCAACTGGCTCACAGACAGGATCTAGGAAGTTAGAATTGGGGAGTCCACCTCTACAATGAGGCCAGACACAAGTGGAGTCTTTCAAGGATCAGACCTTGGACCACTCCTTTTAGGAATTTACTTCTCAGAAGTCAAGGTCAATGTCAGTGGTCTCTGGTTGACTAAATTTGAAGATAATTGCAAATCAGGAGCTGTCCTTGAATCTCACACTGACACAAATGTTCTCTAGGAGGGGCTGACACAGACAAACAACTGGTGTCCGATCCATGGACTAAAATTAAATACCAAGAAATGCATAATAATGTCTTTTGGGAAGTCATCTAGCCCTGCTAACTATCATATTGACAATGCACCCCTTACAGATGACCCAGTAGTCAGGGACTTAGGGACACACGTAGATAGTAATCTAGGCTTTGACCATCATGTGTCTACAGTGGTGAAGAAATCATTCTATGTAGCGCAACTTATAAACAAAGGTATGGCATCTAAATCCAAGGAAGTCATTGTTCCACTATATTCGGCATTCATCAGACCTGTCATTTGGTATGTACCTAACCAGGCATATCCAACAATTGGAATGTCCCCAGAGGATCCTCACTAAAAGAATACAGGGCATAAGTAAAATCTCCTATGCAGACCACCTCAAGGCCCTCTCTCTGTATTCTGTCTCCTACAGGCTTTTGAGGGGAGATCTATGCCCGACATACAGGGCATTATCAGACCCCACTCTGATGGACCTCCTGCATATCCAAAAAACAAACAGCACCAGAATTACCCATTCTAAAAACTTAAGTTTTGCCTGTGATATAAATAGGACCTGCTGGAGAGATCAGTATGTATCCCGGAGACTACCTCATTCATGGAACAGGCTCCCCATCCATGTGAAGCAGAGTTCATCCCTAATACAATTCAAGTGGAACTTGGACAATTGGATGGGAAACCAGAAATTCATCCCTGGTTTAACAACGATGTCTCTAATGGACACAGGTAACCTGTAAATGGCTCATCTCCCAGGCCCATGCTTACACTTATCAAGAGTATCAGAACTTGTCAGAGATTTGGGATGCATGGTTAGGCTTAAAAAGGCCCTTTAGCTGTTAGCCTAGTAAACACCTATGAACCTATGAATCAATATGAATCACGTAGCTGATATGGAATAGAAAATTTCCCTAGAACTGTAATGATACACCTTTTCATAAAATAAAATCTAGATGAATCTGATTTTCTTTGACCTATCCTTCTATGGTACGTATTAATTACAGTATTGTATTTAATTAACAGTTACTCAAAAAGTTCCCTGTTCAGCGATCCTTGCCATAGCATTTTGCTGTACAGGCTAGTGCTTGTAACAATGCCTCATTACTGAGGTCTTTGCTATAATATTACACTTTGTGGTACAGTCATTATATTCACTTACACAAACTTCTTGTTGGTATACTTTTTGTACTATATGTATCCACTTCTTTCCTAGCACACAGTACTGGCAGACTCTGTTTGTGTTGTATTGTAGCATTTGTATGTTTTTGACGGTTTACTATTAAAATTTCGAACAGCACTCCGTCGACTGTGCTATAGTCGGCAACGGAAGTTCGAAAATGTCGAATGTCAAAGTCAAAAAATCAATCTAGGAACTGTTTTAACATGGGTCGAGGTAGGTGTTCAGTATTATTCTGAACTACAAACATCTCCCCTACCTCGACCCATGTTAAAACCTATTCCTAGATTGTTTTTTTGACTTCGCAATTGTCATTTTCTAACTTCCGTGTTCGACTATAGTACAGTTGACGGAGTGCCATTCGAAATTTTAATAGTAAACCATTTTTGACATAGGTTTGTATGGACAAGTCACTGAAACACCAGGGTAATTCCTTATTTAGTACAGGTTCTTCTTTTATATTGTCTGTCCGGCATATTATGATACCCAGTTAGTTCTGGGCTTCTTGCTATCTGTGTTCTTATATTTAAGAGTTTTTGCAGCACTTCCTTAGGAATGGATCATTATTACTACATTGTCTATAGAGATTCTGTATCTCTTCTCAGTAAAGAAACAAAATATTGCAGCCAATTATAGGTTCCTATCTATAGCTACTTTAGAGCATGCAAAATGCGTAACCACTTGAAAAAGTTAATCATTAAACCAAATGCCTTTCTTACTGATGTCCTCAACTATCCAAATTTAAACTGGCATACATATTTTGCCAACATGAAATATGCACAAAGATTTCTGGACTTTGAAAATACCCTTATACTTGACTAAATTGTCCCTCTGCCTACCAGACATGTCAGCCTTCTAGATTTTGTCCTCACTAATGCATTCTTTATTTCCAGAATGTCAAATCTGACATTTTTACTGCCCCTTTCTCACAGAAAACCTGCTTCACAACCCTTAATATCTTCCTTACTTTCATGGATTATTCAACAGCCAGGTACTTAATATTTACTAATACTTATTGATAAACACAAATGATAGACCTCCAAAGCAAATCTTGCACTTGAGGTACTTGAGGTTGATGCTTACTCTTCTGAGTTTTACTCCCTCTCAAACAGACTTATTGAGGCATCCATAGCCATTTGATGCATGTGTAATGTCAAGTTTAAAACTAAACCCAAATGGTGGAACTCACACATCAACAAACTCTGCAGCAGGAAAGAAAAAAAGTTAATAGAGATCTATAAGAGGTATAAAGGAATGCCAATGAATACTTTCACTTTTTCAGTGCTGCTAACATGTTGCTGTGTCCCATGAAAATTAACCAATTATGGACATAGAATGATCCTTTATAATAAATTATTAGAAAAAAATGATTTGATAAGCCTAACCAAAACATGGAAGGGATGATATGTAGTTAAGTCAGAGAACAAAACTGAAATATAGCATTTTGGAAATCAAAGATTTTAAAGTCAGACTTGAGAGAAGGAGGAGATATGTGCTTATTTCTAAAGGATTCAGAAAAGGTATCAGAGACAGAAGAGAGGCAAACCAAAATCCAAGGAAATACATCTCAGAGAATCAAAAGGAAATGTAAATAAATAGTAGATGATGGGATGGACCTGCTTCTAAGAATCAATATGAAGGCAATTAAGTTAGACCATTCAAGGCCTGGGAAATCCATAGCCTAGGGAAGTGTTGTCTTGTATGAAATGCAGTCATGAAAAGGTGAACAAAAACTATGTTACTGTGGACTAGATTTGATAATGAAGCCAGAATGGGACTAAGAACATTAACAAAAGGACATTGCATTAATCTGGGTTGTATTTACATTAAAAACAACAATGCTATGAACTTCAACAAGTTAAGAAGTTATGGTAAGGCTGCATGCACCTCTAAAATTATACTTTGACTATTAACCTTAAGTAGATAAATCGGTACATGTAGCTAAATGCCCAGTAAACCAATATAAGGTTCTCTCTTTATCACCGTAACTCAGACTACACAATGTAGATAACTACAATCTGAATGTGAGTCTCCACAAATACCATTATGTTTCTTAGAGACCACTGGATATTTTCAGTCACTATTTGAATCTTGGGTTACATGGTGTCCAGATTATTATTGGTCCTTATGGTAATCATGTAATCTAGTTCAAATTGTCTGGATTTCTGCTAAACAAACTCAAATTTAACTTCAAATGTCTTACTTATTAGCTGACATGCCTTAACATGGTTCTTAAGTTTAGCTAGTTTTAACTTATGTTAGTGTTCAGAAGCTGATAAGAGTTATGATTTATTTCTTACTTGTTGTCATTCTAATATAATTTCCTCCAAACTGCTTAATAGGTGTTGCTGGATCTCTATGCAGCACTGAAGTTAAAACTGAAGCAAGCAGCTGTCTGGAGTAACTTCTCAAAGATGGATCATTATACAAGAACATTAACCAAACATTATATTAAGACAAACAGGCTCCATCGTATTACGGAATGGTTCCCTGCCTGTGCCCAAGTGGCACAGGTTTGAGCATTGGGTCTTGCCACTGGAAAGGCCAGCCTGCATGGGCAGCTTAATTGCCAGGTCATCAACAGCCATCTTGGCAGGAAGGTGAGGACTTTTGTTGTTTGAGGCATGAATTTCCTGGCAGCTGTGATTTGTCATCCATCGTGCTTAGACATAAAACAGGTCAGTGCAGTGTACACTGTCTTCAGAAAACTGTGTCCTGAAAGGCTACCTGAAACCTGACATTACGGGATATTGTGCATGTTTCATCTTAGATCACCAAATGGAAGTGGGGGCATAATTTTTTTTATTTCGTTTACATTTTTTAGTCCCAGGGAAAGAAATTTCCAGACAATAAGAACAACAAGTAATGCAATTAAAGTCAGTAAAAAGGACAGGCATGCTGCATAACAATATATAAGAGCATATGACAACACACACACACACACACACACACACACACACACACACACACACACACACACACACACACACACACACACACACACACACACACACACACACACACACACACACACACACACACACACACACACACACACACACACACACACACACACACACACACAGAATGTTTCAAGCTATAGCACAATAATCAAACTACTGTTTGGCAAGTCATCAATGAGATGAGAGCTGGCAAAGTGGAAGTGATGCACAGTTATACAGAGACTGGTCATATACTGTAATTAGATAGTAATGCCTAGTAGTTGACTTCATAGTAAAAGCTATATGGCAATTGAAACTAAGAGTGGACCGCCTTCCAGAGCTAAATGAAGCCATTAGCATCAAATGTTTTTTTTAAAAACAGGAATTGACATGGTTAATTATTTTTTTTAACTGAATTATTGAAAAAAAATGTTTTTACTGGGTGAAAGGTTGTATATAATGATGCATTGTGATTTTAGTACTATTTCTGATGGTCTAATATCTGTTGGATGAAAGCGGTGAAAAAAGACATCAACGCTAGTTCTTGGGTTGTTCGTTTTTAAATCGTTTCCTGCTAGTTGGCTCTTTTCATAGGTGGATTCTGGTTTTAATTGTTTCACTTTTCCACCTAACAGATGGCACAGTGGTGCAGTGGTTGCATTGTTGCCTCACAGCAAGAGGCTCTCTGGTTCGAGTCTCGGCTTGGATGCCTTCTTTGCAGAGTCTGCATGTCCCCCCTTTGTGTGGGCTCCCTCCAGGTGCTCCAGTTCCCTGCCAAGTAACAAAGACATGTGTCTGGCACTTTTCTTCCTGGGCCACCACTGAAAATTGGCATATTCCAAGTTGGACCTTTCCAGTAAACAAATGATAAATAAAAAAAAATTCTGGTTGACTTCATAGTAGTTGACAGGACATCACTGCATTGTTGTTGTAGAATTAGGTAATATTGCAACTGTTAGATCAGTTCTATAAGATATGTTGTTTAAGTGAGAACTGAAAGCTTCTTGCTTGAGATAGAGTGCACACTGAATGGCAGTCTATTCCAGAGTTTCCCACCTGTAATGAGAAATCTGATGTCTCCATACTTATTTGTGGGATTCAGGGATAGGTGCTATATGAACAATTGAGACTGTCAGGTTTTGGGAAGAAATGGTCTCCAAAACACAGACAGAGCTAATGAAAGACAACTGTTTGGTATATAATAGTTTATGAGCAAAGCACAGCTAAGTAAAAGAAAGCTAGTACATGAATTTGCATCTGTACAGACTGTCTTATGATAAGCAGTGATGTAGTCTGTTGTACTGTCCTGAGATAAATCTTGAAATTGTATTATCATTCTGCTCAATGTTATGAAATGACAGATTACATAAAAGTGAAGTGACAAGAGGAGCACATAAATGGCTAGGGTAAGAATGAGGCTGCAGTGTATAACAAGGCACTACTTATTACAAAATATTTATCCTTTAAAGTCTGCCTAGTTTTGTATTAGTCTTAATGACGTCAATGAAGGTGCTTAGCTAAAGCAAAATTGGTTAAGTCAACAACTGTAATGGCCAATATGGCTCAATTAAAGGGAGATGTGTTGGGGTAATCATAAATGGCAGTTAAAAGGATCATGGGAGAGAAAAGTAAGGACTTGATTTTTGATGTACTGAATTGTAGACGCATAGCGACTCCTCAAGATTGTGTGTACTGAATTATAGATGCATGGCAACTATCCAAGATCAGAAGGAATGGAATGGAATGAGGCTTCAAGTTTAATATTACCTTATTCAAACCTACACCCACCTTTTTGTATACTTCCAGTTCACATCCAGACCTTTTTTTTGGGTCTGGCTTCTTCAAATAATTGACTTATCAATCTGATAACTGACTTGTCAGCTAATAGGCAGTATTAGAAAGTGCAAGGACATGTTAACAAAATGACACTAAGATTGTTACTCTAGGATAACTTGTAATAGATAAATTAATCACTGTTGGAAAATAAGAATGAATTTATAACTCACAAAAAAGACAGAGTGGGTACTTTTAAATGTGGACGTTGCTCTCAATGTGTATGGATAAAAAGAACAGATACAGTTTACCTTACGAGTAGGGACAGGTTAATTAGAAGTAGAAGTTTTGCAAATTGTAAAATAAGTGGTATAGTTTATTTAGTAACATGTAATAAATGTGATGCATTTTATGTGGGGAAATCAGAGAGAAAGCTGAAAAGCTGAATGTATGAGCACAATTATGATATTAGGAATAAATGTAAAAATAATGTTCTATACAGACATGCGCAACAATGCCAAGAAGCCAGATTTTTCTTTTTTGTCCTTGAAGTGGTACTTAAGGATATTAAGGGTGGTCCATGGGAAGCCCTTCTTGAATATAAAGAACTTTTCTGGCAATTAACATTGGAAGCTACAAAGTTTCCAGGGCTTAATGATTCAGTTTCCCTTAAGCCAGTGTTGAAATTAAGGTCAGCAAAAATTTAATACTCACCTATTCTATTCCAGTGTTTTTTTTTTAAATAAAAAATATTTTTAGATAATATTTTTTTAATATGATAATGTATTTGCTTGAATTTTACTGTGGGATTTAAATTATGGTTTATTGATGCAATTTTTAAGATGTCCACTAGATGGTGGTAGTTGATACCTTTTGATATTACAATAAATATATATTTTTATGATTCTATTTTTATAAACATATACATATTTTTTATAAATACATTTTATGAATTTTTAGGTATGATATTATTAATTAGTTTAGGGATTGAATGTAGATTATATTTGAATTAAGAGTTGTATATATTTTTATTTGGGGGAAGTGCTGTAAGGTCTTCTGCCAATGAAATGTTCCAATTGATTAAGTAAGAAATTATTTAAGTGGAGTTCCATTTTATGTATGCATTTCATCTGAGGAAGTCTGGTTGCAGACGAAAACGCTATATGTTCGGTTAGAAAACGTTTATGTTTATGTATATAGAGGCCCAAAGGGGTAATTTTATTTGTGTGGAGTGTTAAATAAAATAAAACATAAACTACACTGAGAAGAGTCATGGGCTTTTTCCAAGTGCTCTGGTTGTTTTTTGGATTGTTTTTTGTCTCTTGAGCACTTTAGCCCGGTTTGTTGGTGATTTGGCAGTATTAGAAAGTGCAAGAACATGTTAACAAAATGACACTAAGATTGTTACTCTAGGATGTCTTGTAATAGATAAATTAATCACTGTTTGTAACTTATTATTCATATTTTCATATTTATGTTCATATTTTCATAACTGAGAGCCCTACTTGTTATTGAAGGATATGGTATAATATACCATAATGGAGATAGGAAGAGTCACTCTCAATGTCATTATATTGTACACTAAAATTGCTACTATAGGATCTCATGCAGTAGAGAAATTAATCATTGTTTAACACTTACTATTCATATTTTCTTATTTATGTTCATATTTTCATAACTGAGAGCCCTACTTGTTATTGAAGGAGATGGTATAATATACCATAATGGAGATAGGAAGAGTCACTCTCAATGTCATTATATTGCACACTAAAATTGCTACTATAGGATCTCATGCAGTAGAGAAATTAATCATTGTTTAACACTTACTATTCATATTTTCTTATTTATGTTCATATTTTCATAACTGACAAGCCTACATGTTATTGAAGATTATGGTGTGATATTCTATCATTGGAGGCAGGAAACTTCATTGCCAGTGTCCATTTATATTGCACTACACCTGAGATACTACTAGTTGCTTGTTAGTAATTATGAAAATAAACAATATTTCCATATGCACTTAATGATTAAAAAAACAAGTGACTTAAATGTTGCATGACATCAGGTGAAATCTTAGATGTTGTTGAAGAAAACTGTTGTTGATATTTGTACTGTGGTTGCACATCTTGACAGATATTCAGGGTCATTTACACTGCTAATTATACAATTAAGCATATGTTTTTATATTTCTGTAAATATTTTAATAAACATATAATCCTAGAGGAATTTCTTGTTGTCACGTGAATCTTGTGCATGTTGAGAAAAGTGATCTAATGATATCTGTCAAGGTTGTACAGTTTCCAAGATATGGCAATTTGTGAAAAAATAGCAAAAAAGTAATTTTGTTTTTTTGTGCATTATAACTGTAAATGATACCTCTTAGCAATAACAGTGCTATTTGTACAGTTTTAATATCTTCAATTGTTCGCACAATATTTATATTTGCTTATCTTACACTTATTAAATTGATTTTTCAGAAAATATTCTGAAATGCAAGGTGTGGAGGCTGCTAGAGGTGTGACATTCCACACTACATAGGTGTCGAGTTCTGGTGAACGGTAACACAGGCAGATAGTGAAGTCATTAGCATACTGAATTAGCTTGGAACCACCACAGGAGTATGACATATCAATTACATAAATGGCAAACAGTAGCAGACTAAAAACTGGGCCCTGGAACCCTGACGTGTGCCCAGCACTAACAAATAATGGCCTGCAAATGGCATAATTTTATTTTATACCTTGTGTTTTATGTATCAGGAAGATGGAAATAACAGAGACAAGGGTTTCTCCAGCACTCACTAAGGATAACAGTAGACTAGATCAGGACACTCTCATGTTCCTTACTGGCCAGCTGATATATTGGACTCTGCTCTGAGTGCTCCTGCTATTGAAGGAACAAGCTAACTTACTGGGTGGACAGTCCAGCCCAGTCAATAGTCCTGCTGGGTGGACAGATCACTAAACTTCTAGGTAAGCTATACATTTTGTTGACCCACGCCTATCCCATTCAGTTGATTCTGCCTAGTCAAATAGACTTTAATCATTTGAATACCAACGAACTGTCAGAATACCAAAATATGTGTGGGGGTTAGAGAATGGCAACTGTATGAAAACTCAGCAATCCTATTTACAGTGACTTACACCAGGTTTTCCCCACACACTTCTTTTCCTTCTTTGGGATGCGATTGAACACAAGGACCCCAAGAATGAATATGTGATATCAAAAGTATGAAGCAGACAATTCAAGGTAAGTCCTAGAAAAAGGTAAGCTAGTGACAGTGGAGCTTTGCATGATTCATATAAGTCCTAATCAGGTAAAGACAGTAAATGGAAAATATAAATGAGAACACATGGCATTCCCCAAGTTTCTCTTGTAATTGTTACATATTATTGAACATCTGTCATTTAATATTACTACTGTCCTGATGACTGAGCTGAAGTCTGATGCAGCATACATCACTGAATGACTTCACAGAACTATGAATGCTCCTTGTGAGACAACAATGCAGAAATACCAAAGAAAGTCATGCTGTAAATCCTCATACTTTTGACAGACTGTTTAATCAGGTTCAAAATGAGAGAAAGTCATAGTATAAGAACTGCAGACTATTTTGCAGGATGAATAATCAGATGTCATTTGATACTGATGACTTCTGTATCACTGTAAACCCCTGAAATGAAAGACCAGATAACAAGATGGTGAAGAAGTATAGAAGTGTACTGAGTATTTGTAGGAGGTTCTGCTCACCTGCAGGTGGAAGTAATAACATTGTGTGTTTTACTGGTCAATCCTGCCATGACATGATGCCGGAGGGTATAGGATGTGTAGTAATCATGAGAGATTCTCAGCTTATTTCTCCATATGCAATATCTCCTTCATCAGTTGGGGAACAACTCAGACTACAACAGAAAGAGTGGTATGCATCATATATAATATGGGTTTCACAAACTGAGATGCATCCATAACAGATAAACAGCATGATGAAGCATTTGTACACTTATACACTAGAAAGTTGCAGTGATCTTGCAAACCTGTGCTGGCCCAACCTTGGATATAACATTCCACAGAGAATTTTGGGAGCTGCAAATAACTCCCAGTGTAAGAAGAGAAAACAAGCCAAGGAATCAGGGAGAAAACTATAAAGTAGAAAAGCTAATGCTGGGTTCTTTTCTCATTTATAGCACTATGTGAATTTCAGAGCTCATGGCAGTCATATACATATGCTTTGACATATTGAACAGATATTTTATATGGTTTGGTTTCTACTTTGCCATTACTGACAACAAAGGCCATCTCCTGGCTGGATTCCCTGGAAAATAGCCCAGCTGTTTCCTCTGTATGCTGGTCTGTAGGATGTAGCCAGGAATATACTTAGTTTACATGCTTTTTTACGAGTATCAGCAGTATCCATGGGACTCGGGACATCTAGACTTATAAAATCCAAGCCAAGGCAGAAACCAGGAACTGACACTGGACGTTAAACCACTTTTATTCCAAGTATTAAAAGCCAGTACTGCTCAGATCACAAAAACGAAAACCACACAGGTACAAGTTGAGCGCGCTTTCTCTTCATTTTGTAACAAAGCTTCTTCAGAACATGTTCTGAAGAAGCTTTGTTACTAAACAAAGAGAAAGCGTGCTCAACTTGTACCTGTGTGGTTTTCATTTTTGTGATCTGAGCAGTACTGGCTTTTAATACTTGGAATAAAAGTGGTTTAACGTCCAGTGTCAGTTCCTGGTTTCTGCCTTGGCTTGGATTTTTTTGGTTTGTACATCTAGACTTATACTAATGTTCATCACATTTATCTATAAACATGTTTAGTGCTAGGAATATTTCTATAAAAACAACATTTTAAGTTAAAATACCATGTGTACAGTTTGTAAGTATGTACATCTTTTAAATACTGACTGGGATGAGAGGCAGCAATATGATATCTGAGGATAAAATAAAATATCGAACTACATCAGCGTAGAACACAGCGCTGTCTGGACAAGGCAGTCACACTGATTCTGGTGGTATTTTATGATTACCATTATAGTTTAAACTCCACATCTTCAGAACTATGAGATCAAGTGCTGAAAACTTGCTAGATTACCCAGAACAGTCATAGATTTTCATTCTGTATCTTCCTACTTTTCTTGCATTGTGGAAAAAAGCATGGCAACTCCATTCTGAAAGATTTACTGTTGCAGCAATTAAATCCAATAGAAATTTACATAAAATTCCATGAATTCTAAAAAAATACACAGTTTTGTATTACTGCTGTTAGATACATCTTACATCTCCCTAACTAGAAAGGCTCTTGTACAAGCACTGAAAGGCTATATTGGAGAACTCTAAGAAAATGCAACACTAATGCTGAAAAACAGCACAACTTATATCTGCCATGCAGCATGATTTAAAAAAAACTTTTTTACTGTTATTCTCTTTATATTAGTATCGATCACAAAATACATATATTTTCCAAAAGTCCAAATGTCATCAGGAATAGTTCCATGTTTGATTGTTGAACAGACCATAGTAGGTGAAATGATCATATCATGTCCTTATGACTTCTTATACATGCATTATCGATCGCTCTTGAGTGACTGCTTCAGTCGCTGTTTACGCAGCTTCATGAAAGCTTGGGCTTCCCTGTCACCTTTGCGAATTTCTAATATCTTCAAGACTTCATCTTCTGTGAAATTAAACATATTCTAAACTGTTACATTACATTCAAGCAAAAATACACATCACATTGTTTCATTAATCCTAATCTTTAACTACAAACAAACTGTGATGTCTTAATTTCACATCAGAAAGAAAGCAAAATATAACTGAGGAAAATGGCAATCTCCTTTCACAAACTGTTAGGCTGGCCTCTTTCAGAAAATTAAAAAACTTCTGGGGACAAGTAATTTATATTACTGTCAAGCCAAGCAAATTCACTTCCTTTGCTGTAAACTTTAAATGTAATAAATGCTTGGAAACTCTAGGTGTTTCAGTATTCTACCCCAATAAAGACATTTCAAAACATAATAAAAAAACACTCCTGGGCTAACCCTGAAATGGGTCTACAGTCATCAGTACTCTTGTCTTGGTAAACAAACAAGCAAATAAATAAACCTTCCACTCTTGCCTCATAGTCTGAATCTCACTTACACAAATCTCTCCCTGCTCCCTCACATCTTTTTTTATCAAATGGTATGAGTCTTTAAGATTTGTTTGGTTTCACAAGCTCATTTACATTCCAAACTATTACTATAAAAAAGAAAGAAACAATTCAGTGGCAAATACAGAATTTTGCAAAAATTTTCCAGTCAGCATCATACATCTCAACTGTCCAGATTTTTGCCACCTATTTTTGGTTTTCTGATAGATTATTGCCAAATCATTGAGGGCTGAAGTCCAAAAATAATGATAGACCGTTGAGTTTCAGACTTCATACCCTTCAGAAAATTCATGCTAACATAAAACCTGTTATTATATCAACTTTCTACATTTGTAAGAGCAATCTTTAAAAAAATTGTCTATATGTTTGGTCCTTTCTCTCCCACGTTATTATGGCTTTGTCCAGACTTCTTGCTCTAAGAGGTTGAGAGATATGGTCGGCATCCTTTCTAAATCTATAGGTATAGCAAGAGAGTCTAGCCCTTGGGGCAACACATCCTTTTGGTGCCTCCTCACCCCCACCTAATGACAGCCTGTAAAATGGTAGCAACATGAGTAACTTAATTAGCTGCTATTATAAAAAAAAGGTTTTCAGTTTACAAATGTCATTATCTGAACACAATCATTTATAGACATCTTAAAAACTAGTAAAATTGCTCCTTTTATAAAGCTAGAGTTTGTAAAATATTTTCAGAAACAGAACTGTTTGAAAGTTGGTTGTCTATCAGCTTGCAAATTGTCACTTTTTTTTTCTTTTTTATGTTCATTTGGTGTCCCCTCGCTGATGGCATCTGAAGATTCCCATTTGCCTCATTATTTCTATGGCACTGGGCCCTGTTACATCTTTCTCTCAGTTTCATACATTTCATAGACCTGCAGTCCACACAGCTCCTTCTAATTCTGAGGCAAACAAGCCCCTATCCAGGTACAATAGAGAGCAGGTACTTTCCAGCAGGTGACAGACTTACTTTTCTGTCACTAACAGCTATAGAAAGGAAGTGCCTGTTTGTTGATTTTACATATGCACTTAATAGCATTACCTCCTGCTCACCTTAATAATGTGTGCTAACCCTAACCTCACTTCTGTCTCTAACCCTAACTCTGCACCTTACCTAAAACCCTTTCTATAATATTCTCACTAAATAATGCATTCCAAAATACACCACAAGCATCAACTCATAACACTAAATTAGCCCTCTTACTTAATGCTAACTCTACCCATAAAGCAAAAGCACTATTCTTAACCTGCACACATTGACACACATACTTGCCACACACTAATGCGGCAAGCTTCAGAAATCAGACACATTTGACATTAAAGTCACCAACAACACATTTATTTTACCCAACAAAACTTCCTCCTTCTGACATTGCATTGATCAATCATCCTGTCAATGTAATTAACACACACAGTGCACTCTGTCTACAAAATAAGTCATTTACAGAGTAATAGTACCCATGATATTATATTTATATCTATATCTATATCTAGCTATCTGTCTATATATGAACAAATCAGTTGTCTGTCAACCAACACTTCTCTAATGGTGATGCTTATTAGTAGTGATCCCTTTCATCTGCACATCACAGGGAACTTTTTAGACTAATGCACATCATTTAGAACTTCCTCAGACTAACAAATATCACATGGAACTTCCTCAGAATAACAGGCATCACATGCAACTTCATCAGACTAGCAGATGTTACATAGAACTTCTTCAGACTAATATACATCATATGTAACTTCCTCAGACTAACACACATCACATGGAACTTCATCAGACTAACACACACATCATATGGAACTTTATCAGACTGACAGACAGCCCTTACCTCAAGTTTTATTTTCTCTGTATCTATCACAATACATTTCTCATTCATCAGTGGTCCAAAAAATGAAATTGTTACAAAAACACATAAAATATATGAATAAACAAAAAAGATATGAGCAAACCATTTTATTTAAAACAAATTGTACAATACCAAACAATAATGACAACATTGAATGCAAAATATAAATTGGTGTAAAAGTGAACTATTTGTCACAACACATATAATTATATATGCGTGTGTGACTGTGTTTTTGTAGGTATATAGATAGATCTATATATGTCTATATCTATATATATTTATATAGCTATCTATTTATATCTATCTCTCTCTCTCTCTCTATATATATATATATATATATGTGTGTGTGTGTGTGTGTGTGTGTGTGTGTGTGTGTGTGTGTGTGTGTGTGTGTGTGTGTGTACTATAAAAAGAATATGTAGTGGCAAAAACATCAGAAAGACTCTGATAAACCAGATACATCAGTGTGTGAAATACCTTTAACCTCAGTAGATAGAGGCCCCATGGAAAATGTCCAAATTACCACTTAAAGGTATACAAGTGTCTCAGAAACATGGCTTCTGAATACCCTGACGGTTTATTTTTAACAAGTCTTTATGAAGCAATTTAGGCCAGGAGAAAGGCTAATAACTCATCAGGCAATTAACTATTCTTCCATTATGTATCTAAACACTGGAACACCATCCCAACATAGCTAAACCAGACTGAAAATTCCCGCCGTCAAACCCTAACAAAAACAACACCTAAACTACATGTGGTTGTACACATGCTCCTAGCCTAAGTAACTCCATTTTTGTCACCTTGTAACCCTTCATAACCTCTGTCCCCTTCTACACAACAAACTTTTCTGCACCCCCTCCTCATTTTCCTTCCTACCTTAATTCTCACTTCATATTTCAACTTCTTTTCCACCTTCCCACTTTATCCATCTCCTTCAGATACTCTCCACTACTCATTTATGACTAGATTCTTAATATCAGTAAGTACCCCAGTATTTTAGCCCCACAGTCTTTGCCTCAACAGCTATACAATGCCTCTCTCCATCTTTTATCTTTAACTACTATCTAACTACCGACTATTTCACATTTCTTGCCTAAATTTTATTTATTCCTAACATGTATACTGTAACTCTCCTTACCAATGTCTTATATGTCATAACTAATATATGCTTGTCACATATATTGTACATGAACTGTTTGCATATTAAATGTTTTCTTCCTGGAATTTAATATCATATATTGTGTCACTAAAAATGATTACCTGATTGTATCTAGATATCTTCAGAACCATCTATGTAATACATCTTTGCAAAAAAGTTGTTTCGTCATTAGTTCTGTAAATGGCTCCCCTATACATGGTAGAAGTGAAATTGCTTGAGCAGCAGTACCACACATTAAAAAGGTGAATGGCATAATGGTGAATACTCTCTTCTATAGGAAGTCATTGTTGGTACAGTCTCTAAGGATGGTCTGGCAATGATTCACTTATTTTGGGATATTTCTCCCTTCATCAAGTTGGTGCTGTCATCTAGTTGGTATATGTTCAGTGTGTGTGTGTGTGTGTGTGTGTGTGTGTGTGTGTGTGTGTGTGTGTGTTGGGGGGGTGCTTGTCCCCTAACATTAGAGGGTGCAGGGAGGCTTGCCCACTGCAAAAAATCTATTAAAATTGATTTTTTTCACTAATCTGTGTTCCAGGCATGTTTTTCATTTTTTTTCACTCGTTGACTTTCAAGAAGTTAGCACTTCATAGAAAAACCACTGTAAATGAACCTGCCAGTGCTTTTCTGTCCTCGATCTGCACTGAAAATGTACTTTGCCTAGTTGAACTTTTCAGATCAACAAAGACAAACAAACAAACAAACAAACAAATACATCTGTTTTCTTTCTATGCCATAGACCCTGGGAAGTCCCAGTTTGCTTCCAACAGATCTCAGTCCAGCCATGAAAATTAAACTTCATATCTCCCACTATTCTCTTATTTTGTCCATTATGTTTCCATCTTCCCTGTTTATGGTATCTGGAGGCTGGAGCATCATACATATAAACTAGCGCACCTCTTGTCATTCAAACTGTCACTGGCAGCATCTCCCCTATCCTTTGTAGTTTGTCAAAGCTGTTTATATGCCTCCATCCTAACCTGATTTTAAATATTTATACTTAATTGTTTTTACCTTTCCTTTTACATGGCTGCTGGCAATTCTGGCATATTGGCTTGCCTAAAAGTAAGTTGTTTTAGAATTTGTCAAAATTTAGAGGGTCCATGTGATAGAATAAACAATAAGATGACAGTAGAAGAGAAAACAGAAATTTGTTGACAAGATTTAGAGAAAAAGGAGTTTGAGTTCAGAAATGTAGTAAAAGGTATTACCATTTGACTTTGGCTGTGTCAGTGCAAGTCTAGTCTGGGGAACACTAACATTATCCACACTCTTCCCATCATTGTCTAGGCCAGGAATTTCACCGAGAGAAAAGAATGCTTCTCCTTCCAAGTCATTGGCTCCAATGGTGTCATAGTCAAAGACAGTCAGCATGAGACAGGCCCCTTCACTTTGGCACTGCTCTGGGGTAACCAAACTGCATAAATAAGAATGTATGCATCATAAGATTAAACACATAGCAGAGAAAGAACATGTAAAATACATTCCAGGCAAAAGAACTTTGCAAAATTTATATCAAAAACATCGTACATCCCTAAAAGCCATGTTTTTTTCTTTTCATACCATCTCCATTCATTTTGCATTTTTTCCACAATAACACTTCAAATATACTTACACGTAACTGGCTATAGCCTTTGTGTTTATTCCTCAACTCAAAATCCTGGATAAATGCATATTTATTACTGCCCGAGGGTGTCTCTGAATAATGAACCATAACTTACAATCTTCTCATTCATGCTTTTACAGTATTGCTTTTACAGCTGTTGCATGTACATTTTTCAGGGTAAGGATTAACACTTTGGTAGAATGAATATGTAGCAAATACAGTTACATTTGTTATACATGTACTGAATGCAGATTTAGAAATGCCTGAACTTAGAATTAAAGTGTAATTAAGTACTATGTATTACTTTTTGCTTCCTATAAACTGCGGGTAACAAAAAATACAGTGAATCTTAAAACTTGTGATGCCATTAAACCACTTTTTGCAAAGGGCTTCACCCCACCTGCAACCCCCTACCACTACTCCTTCTGGCCATTATCACAAAGTTCTACCTCCGAGTAGGGGGAAACAATGGAAACAACCTGGCTCAGTATCTGTTCCCTGTTTAGTACATTTAGTCTCTGTGTTTCAAGAGTCACAGATGATATCCTCAGACTTTCAGCACAAACACATTATGGATTTATTACAATTAAGTTCATCTTGATTAGTTGAGATAAAAACATTCATAATTTAACATGTAACTGACCCATTTAATCTCACTCACAAGCATTATTAAAAAAAAATCACCACATGAAACATATGTTTTTTTGGAGGGGGCAAGGCACTCTGCATTAGTGTGGTAGATCTCCTTCCACACTTATGATCTTCAGAGATCCTAACTTCAGGGTCATGCAAACTTGAAAAAAGGGAAAAGGTGTAAAGATATAAAATTCATCCTTTCCTTTTTCTGTGAGTGTTGTGACCAAAATTCAAACCACATCTCTAACATACCTAGTTTCAGCAATGTAAAAACATTAACAAAGCAAAGCATGAATAGCATAGAAATTTCTTCTCCCAGCTGTTGTATTTTTGCCACATTTAGAGACCACATGATCAAGGTTTTCCTCCATTATTCTGCCAGTTTGGAATTACAGATATACTCTTATAATTTTACTGTTATTCTTATAATAAATAAAGTCATATAGTACTAGCAAACAAAATACGAGTGGCATTTTCATGACTGTCAGGAAATATACCATTTTTTATCCCTTTTTTACTTTTAAAGGAGAATAAGGGATATTAATTTGGAACTTTATAAAAAACAGAAGATCTTCAATAAGCACAGCACTAAACAAAACAGCACTAAATGCAATAATGAGATAAATATACCTTCTTTTGAATTTCTGCTCTACTCAAAATATCCACATACTTCCTTCTAGTTTTTTAACAGCATCCAGACAGTTCAGTTTGCAAAAGCTAACTATCTTGCTGTTTGAAAGTTGTTCTGATGTCAGAGAATGGAAAAAGGCAGTTACCTATCATGACTGTATACTTTCACTTGTGTGTTTTAAATGATAATGCAGCATGTTTTTCACAATACCAGAGTATCACAAGAGCAAACTGTGTGCTACAGTGATAATCCTAAGTACTATGTATAACAGCAAATATCTGGCATGATTATCATAATGGCTGAATTTCTTTTAGAAATGAGGTGAGAAGTGGGAAGACAAAACGAAGAGTATGAGCGACAGAAGCAAGGATGGGAGGAAGGCAGTGAAGGAAGGAGTAGAAAACTGCAGTTAGGGTACGAAAAATAAAGGCTGCATATTCTACAAAGGGCACTGAGAAGAACAGCAGGATTCAAACAGACACAATTGTACTTGCTTTCCTACTGTAGGATTGATGTATCCTAAATGTATTACACTGCATACTCTTCTCTCTAAGATGATGGACAGACTAGGGGTGGACTCTATGAAGTGCAAACACACGTTATGTATCGTCAACTCAGTATTGAAAGCCCTTTTAAGAACTTAATTGGCACAGAGTGAGTGTTACACAAATGTAGCCAACTCTGGTGGTGTAGAGTGATGATAAAGCCTTGACTATGGCTTAGGTGACCAGGAAATGATTAGTGACTTGGGCAGCAGATGGAGCCGGCAGGAATAACAGGTGTTCACATTATAGGGGAGAGATATGTTATTGCTGGGCTGGGTGTATGGCTGGCTAAGGAGATATGGCTGCCACAGTGCCCATGTCAATCATGTCCACATAGGTCATGACACATTGCCCACTCAGCTTACTTACTGTAACATCAGCATGATGGTAGGGCCTCAGAAAAAGCTTGGAGTGAGCAGTGCACATGACACTGTTTTCTAATTTCAAGCCACTGCTTTCTACTTTCACTTCACATCCTGATGGCAGTCCCATCCAAATTAGAGTACTAGACACATGCTGATTTAAAATGATCCTTCTTTCTCTACTAGCAGCCTCAAAATATGGGAGCAGTACCAGGGAACTGAGGAAGGAGCAGGTGATGGGGTGCCTTGTATGTGATTTTCAAGCTGCAGCTCTGGGAATAAAAAAATAAATAAAATAAAGCATTGCTTAAATACAAACAAGTCAACTCACTCATACTCAGACATCTTTAATTATTTAAATACCTGTGAACCTGTACATATATGAACATTACTATTTATTTGCTGCAGTTCTCAGAATTAAACAAAACGTCTGTGTATACATGTGCATGTCAGCATGTGTGTGTGTCTGTGTGTATGTATGAGTACATATGTGATTGTGTGCATACTCATGTGTACTTATGTGCGGGTGTATGCTAAACAAACAGATACATACCTGAGCAAGTGATACATATGCAATGAGTTCACATCTCTAAATATCAACTTGGAAAGTGTAAATAAGTCTTAAATTATGCTGAGGTACATTTACTTTGGTCGACAAATCAACAAGGTCGATGGCAAGAAGGTCGACTACAAAATGTTGAAAATGCAAATGTCGACATGTAACCACACATGCACCTAGAAAGAACCTTGGTACTTTTAAATTACAAACAAACAAAAAGAAAAGCAAATAACATTGTTATTTATATTCCCCATGTTATAAACTCCATGTAGGGGGTTTGCACACCCCGCATTCCCCCTGCTAATTATATATACTAACTTCAAGATCACACAATCCCCAGGAAAAGGGAATATTCCCCTACATCTACCACACGTGTCCACCATCTTCATTTGTTGACCAGTTGTGGTCAGTTAAACAGAGGTTGATCACCTAGAGTTCAACCAAATGCCCAACTCCAATACATACATACATACATATTAGTAGCAGGGATATATAGAGTACAGGAAACAATGTAATGCAAATCACTATTCATTGCTCACATTTCTGATGGCAAACTTGTGTTTGCAGCCTATAAAATACATAAGTTTACCTGTAAGTGTATGTGCATGTCCAGATTTTTGCAGAATGTCCAGATGTTTTCAAGAAAAAACACACTTCTGGATCGCAAGTATCCAAATCGGTCTCAGGATGAAAACTTTTTCTTTTTACTGGATTCTGGTACCTCGGGCTTCGCCTTCACATGGATTCCATGTGAAGGCGGTCGAATCCAGTAAAAAGAAAAAAAGTTTTCTATCCTGTTGTGCTGCTTCATTTGTTTGTGTTTTTTGTCCAGATGTTTTCCTCATATTTTTCATCTGTTCCTCATAAAAGTTGCGTTTTGCTGGATTTTTGTGTGAAATCATTGAGAATTGAATTCACTAAATAATGCCAGGCATTTGAGTTTCAGACTTCATATCCTTCAGAAAATACATGGTAACACAAAACCTTTTATTCTAGCAATTTTCTAAGTTTATAAGAGCAATATTTAAAATTTGTCCCTACTTTTGGGGCTTTGTCCCCCCGTTACTTTTGGCTTTGTCTATATATATATAAACGCTGACAGCAACTGATGTAAAAAATCTTTTATTGCAAAATAGAACCAGAAGTAAGTGCTTTCGCGGTCAAACAAACCACTTCATCAGACATAGTTACAATAAAAAACAGAGCATCCTTATATACATACCCCCCAACAGCCAATTAATCAATAAAATTCCCTCCAAAAACAATTAAAAATCCAATTAGTAAAAAGCAGGTTAAAGCAACAGCTGCTTACATACAGCATAAAAATCCACACAGATATATGGCTATACATTGTTTAACCTTTTCATTTAAGTTTCTTCATCCTTAAAGCTGATTTAATAGGGACTGAATCATTAAGCCCCATATATCTATGTGCCCCAAGTCTCAGGATCCACTCTAGTTCAATATTTTCAGTGTTGTGACTAATGGGTCCTAGTCTACCATTGTCATGTATAACAGATAAAACTTGAAATAAAAAAGTGTGTTCCCCTCCTAACTGTAGAGTGTGCTTTGCAAGTGCACTAAATAATTCACCTCTCCTAGTACAATAGTCATGGTCCCGAATCCTGTCTCTTAGTCTCCTATTAGTCTTGCCAACGTAAAAATTAAAACATTTGACACAGTGTGCAGCATAAACCAAATTAGCCGTGTTGCAGTTAGCTGACAGACACAACTCCCAAAGTTTTCCAGTGACAGGATGCTTAAAAAATCTTGATTCATCCACAAGTGAACAATATGGACAAGATCTACATTTCAGTGTCCCTCCCAAAGGTTTAGATGCTGTTCGTGCAAGATTAGGATAACACAGCATTTGTCTCAGATTTTTCCTATTCTTATAGACAAACTTGGGGGATGGGCCTACTACCTTACCTGTTTTTGAGCCAATAACAACACTGACCAATTTTTGTTTATTATTCGTTTCACCAAATCAATATCTTGTGTAAAAGAAAGAACTAAAGGAGATGGGATAGCCTCTGGGATGAGCAATTGTTTGATGAGATTGAATGTTCAGAATAATAGGGTCTCCCCCTTCCAGGACGTTCTCTACGAACTTTCATAAATGCTTGATCAACCTCAACTGTTGAGTAACCCCTGTGTATAAAGGTATCTTTAAGGTAGTCCAACTCACAAGAAAAACTCACTTCATCACCTGACAGGTGAGACACCCTCATGCCCTGCCCTATAACAACATTAGAAAAAACATGATGTGGGTGCATACTCTATGTAAGAAGGCAGGTGTATAACAATCCTTGCTGTACACCTTTGTTCTTATCAGGAAACTAAAAACAGTCAATGCACTGGCAAAACATGTAGCTGACAACACCAACCATACATTTTTGTTCAAGGCTATTGACTGTGTAAATTCTGATGGGAGAGGGGGCCCTGAAACTGTCTGCCTTGAGGTGTTGGATCTCATGTGGCAAATCCGCACAGATGCTAGCACATATCCAGGTTTAAATTAAATGTGTTCCATTCATTGCATTTTAAAACTGAAGAGTCTTCTAAGATGACTTGGTTCCATTGCCTAGTACTTGGGCATTAGAGTTCAGGAGTCAACAGTCCATATCACTTTTGACAACTTAATTGCATATATTGTTTCATATAGATATATACCACTGTTTATGGTATATATATATATATATATATATATATATATATATATATATATATATATATATATATATATACACACATATACGCATATATATATATATATATATATATATATATATATATATATATATACATATATATTGTTTCATAGTTGCTGCTTATTCATTATTTATTTGACATCTGCGGTGGTGGAACGGTAGGGTTGTTGCCTCACAGCAAGAGGTTCTCCCGTTCGATTCTCAGATGGAGTGGGGGGAGTGCCTTCTGTGTGGAGTCTGCATGTCCTCCCCGCGTTTGGGTGGGCATTCAAATGACATGCGTAAATGGGCGTGCCTTCGTTGAAGGTTGAACGTCGAGCTGGCACCTCGGCGCTCATCAAAATCTACTGCCAATCATTAGCGGACCGGAGTTCCACTGTGGCGACCCCTAATCAGGAAAAGCCGAAAGACAACAACATTCTTTTTCTTTGACATCTGTGTAAAATTTTTTAACACATTTTTTCTTTTCTCTATTATGTTCTCTCTCTCTACATATTCTCTGTATATCCTAACATTGTTGTTTCATGGGTTGTATCTCAACCTCCTTCCACTAGATGTCTCCATTATTTTATGATAGACAGGAACAGGTTTGATTCTTAGTTTTACCAAAAGATTCTAATTCTTAATTTGTATTTACCAGTTTTTACTATATAAACTGTAGGAGTAGTGGCGACCCACTGTTTATGGTAGCCATGTACCATGTTACATATTTTTGGCGTCACTGCTTTGTCCACCATCGACGGTTTACATAAGTAGATGTTGTTGTAACTTGTTTGCCTCAATTAGATTGATTAGATTGTGTCTGTCAGTAATGGCAGCTTTTGCCTTTATGTAAGTGATTGAACATATGTTTATGCCACAAGGCAATCGTATGGAGCCGATAATTTTAAACGGTGCCATGACCAGTTTACAACTAGCAGTTTTACACCTTTAGAGTTTGTGCTCTTGACTGGGACAAACATGACCTAATACTTGCTTATGTCACTTGATAGCCTTAACCTGTGAGTATTGTGTTTTAGTTTATGAAGTTAACTGTTGTGTGTATAAAGTAAATGCATACAACCAGTTCTCTTACTTGGTGTTAGTCCTGCCTACCTGGGTCAAAACACGATTAATGTTACAAATCAGCTTGGAGCTTGTTTTTGACTGGTGCCGTGACCAGTTTATATCTGGTGGACTTGCACCTCTTGTTTTTGCCCTCCTTTATTGGGTCAAACATGACCTGAAGTTTAAATTCAGGGGTTTGATGTTGCTTGTCTGTGTCTGTCAGTATTGCATGACAGTTTTACTTGTAGGTACTGCCTTTCAAGTTTTTAATTCTTATTTTTATGCTCAATGATTTGTTTATGGTCAGATCTAACAAGCCAGGGGTTGACCTCCGGTGTGGAACACCGGTAGCCCATGTTGGTGATGACCAGGTCCAATATGTTGTCACCTCTGGTGGGAGTGTTGACCAGTTGAACCAAGGCATTTGAGTTTATAAATTCTAGGAAATGTTGGGCAAGGGAGTTAGTACTTGAGTAGTTCTTCCAGTTAATGTTTGGGTAATTGAAATCACCCAACATTAGGATGTTTGGTAGGACCTTTATGTTTCCTAGTGTTTTCAGAAACGTGGAATGGGGGTCCTGGGACATGGTGGGTTGTCTGTAGCAAGCTACAATTTGAATTGCAGTTTTGGCCGTTGTTAGTTGCACGTGGATGATCTCTGTAGCATCGTGCTGTGCCACTAACCTGGAGGTGTGGGTATCCTTGATGAATATGGATACGCCCCCACCTTTTGTATTTCGGTTTGGGTTCTGTCACCGAAATGTATGGTATGAGTTGTAGCCTGGTAGTGCTGGGGTGCTCTCTGGAGCCTTAAACCAGGTTTCTGTTACCGCACTTGTCGATTTTCTCCATACTGAGGAGTGCCTCGAGTGCATGCATTTTGAGGTTTCGACTTCTGGAATTGAGTAGCATTACCCTCAGTTTTTTGTTACTTGTGCTATTTACGGTGGCGGGTTTGTCTTTTGAGCCTTGCCTAAAAAAGGCACTATGGGAGTGGCAGGAGCCTTGGCCAGTATTCGAAAGCCTAAGGGTGACAGGTGCAAGCCGTCTCTAGTGAAGCAGCATGGCTTGTCGAGCATGTCATCCCAGGTGGACAGACACTGGATTCCCTTTGAATGACACCAGAAACTTAGCCAATTGTTGAAATCGAGAATTGTTTTCTTTAAACCGTGGTATCATTTTTGGTGAGGGCAGGATGCTACTCAGGGTCAGGGTCATACCGGCCTGGGCTACATGATCAGAGAGCTCTTCCATGTCTCTTTTCATGTGGTCCAAGGAGGTACGGCTCAGGTCATTCATACCAACATGGACAATGACAGAGTCATATTTGTACTTGTTCTGGAGTGACCTGAGTGCTTGTGTTATGTGGCAGATCCTGGCACCCGACAGGCAGCTAACAGTAACCTTCTTCTTATTCAGCCTTGTGAGTGGGACGTCAGTATGCCTGACTATAGAGTCACCTATTACTAGTATGTTGGGTATGCTATTTTGCCTTAAGGGCTGTGATTGCATGGCACACTGGTTTAGTGAAGTATGTGTTTCATGGTTTGTTTTGGGGGCTGGAGGTTGCTTGGATATTTGCTTTGGAGGTCTCTGTTGGTTTTGCAGATTTTTATTTAGAGCCTCAGAGTATGTTTTCATGTATTTATGTGTGTTTTTTGCCGGTGCTGCTTTAATGGGTCTATGTGAGACTGGTGGTGTGATGCAAGTATTTCCCTTCTCCTCTTGACTGTCTGATCCAGTCTTGGGTTGAGAGAGCTTAGCCTCCAATTTGGCTGTATAATTGCATCTCTCACATGTATTAGTGTTTGGTGGTAGGAGAAGGGGGTTGTCTGTGTACATGAGGCAGTCGTAACATTACCTCAAAATGCCCAGATTCACCAGTTGGACTGGAGAGTACACCTGAAACTGCCCTTTGGACATGCCTAGATAGGTACAGTGAACTGTTTTACTGGATGGCTGGTAAGGTCAAATAGAGAGCCTTGTCCTTCTGTACAGTACAGGAGGGTCTAGTGCTAGGGTTTATAAGTGCTTGCTATAAGTTTTGAGCAAGTGCCGGGCTGAGAAATGAATGGCTTGAGTGCTTAAGTTGAAAGTTTGTCTAGTTCCAAGGGAAAAATTGAAGAGGAGACTTTGTGGAGCCGGGAATCGTTTTACCCTAGCTAACAGAAGCTGCCCAGCATGCAAAACTGGGCAAATATGGTATTTATAGCAGGGGAATGAAAGAGACAGAAATTAGCCCAAAATGGCCAATAAACTACTAATTTCTGGGCTGAAACCACTCCTCCAGGGACAGATAAGCTGCTCAAAGCTCCCTGTCTCACAGGTGAACAGAGAACTTCCTTCTATCCAAGTAAGGTATGGGCAAACACAGAGATTTGTAGCACAGCCCTGAATTCAGCACTAACCTGAAAACTGGACTATACTAGCTTAGAAAGGTGGGAAACAAGTATATATATATATATATATATATATATATATATATATATATATATATAAATATATATATATATATTTATTTATTTTTAGAAATAAAAGCAGATACACTCAAAAAACACTTTAAATGCACAGAAAAGGATACTTATTGTTATATATCACAGATCAGAGTTATAGTCAATGCCCCTAGTAATAAAGTAGGAAGAAACACAAATACAGTAAAAGCAGATGAATAAAGTTCAATTTGATATATATATATATATATATATATATATATATATATATATATATAAACAACAGAAAATGAACAAATTGATTTAAACAAGTTACCCAATTAACCAGAAAAAAAGCTCAAAACTGAGCCCTGTTCCAGCAGTCTTCAATCAGACAAGTTCTAACTGTACACCCCTGCTTACTAGGGTGCAGAGGAACCTTCTCCAAAAAAGATGGCCTGGATCAGTGCTCAAGTTATACAAACAAAGCTAGATTCAGCAGGCCTGAATATGGTCTATGCTACAGCAACAAGCCACACCAATTTCAGAAAAAAAACAGTTCAAATAAGCAGCCACAATAAGCCTGTGACCAGAAATTCCCAGCTCAGAAGGGCAGAATCCAGCCTCTCCTCCCACAAGAGTGCAGACCACAAACCTTCTTAATGTAGAATAACTGGCCTGAAGCCCAAGTGCTTAAGCCAGAACTAATACACTTTTAGAATAGCAGACCCTGGGCCTTCAATCAGCAATTCCCAGCTTAGAAGGATGTAAGCTACCTGTCCTGCCACCACAGTGCAGACCACAAACCTTTTAGTGTAAAACAGCCTGTATGAAGCCCGTGCTTAAACCAAAAGACTTAGAATAACACTTACAATTTAATCAGGCTACTACCAAGCAGTAATAAATGCAGCAGAATCAATAAAATTGAGTACTTTTAAGAAAAGCAAAACAAAGTGGGAGGAAAGACAAATACAGTAAAAGCAAACGAATAAAGTGCAATTTTTTTTAAGTGCAAGGAGAGAGGAAGGAAGAACCTAAGTGAGCTGACCTTCTCAAATCTTCTCTCTGTATTAAGTAGAGTGAACACTGGACTCAGAATATGATCTCACTGTACTCTGTTAACTGAGCAAATGAGATGGACCCAGTAGGAGTGTTCTAATGCAGACTTACAGGAGGGGCAAGCAATTCTAGAGCCACAAACACTAATATCAACACAGGAACAGGGAGGAAGTGTGGGGAACTTACTGCAGAGAGACACACAGCACACTGTTCAGAAACACACAGTTAGGAAACAGAAAAAATGAAAATACAGTACTTTTAAAACTTCAAATTTGTACTTAACAGAATACTAAAATACACCACTGCAAGTTTCACTTAGCTTCGGCTTCTAATGCAGATGTTTGTAGCCAAACAAGTCTCTCAGGTGTTGAGCATAAAATGATTTCTCAAACTTTGTGCCTAGCACTTAAAGTACAGAGGAATCCCTCTAGGCTGTTAAATATCAGATAACAAAGAAGTGATACCACCCCCTCTTATAGCAAACAAACACACAGAACACTGTTCAGAAACACACAATTAGGAAACAGAAAAAATTAAAATACAGTACTTTTAAAACTGCAAGTTTGTACTTAACAGAATATTAAAATACACCACTGCAAGTTTCACTTAGCTTCAACTTCTAATACAGATGTTTGTAGCCAAGCAAGTCTCTCAGGAGTTGAGCATAACATGAAGGATTGTTTCTGTATTAGGAATAGGAAATACAAGATCAAAGGCCATTTTTCATGTAAAATATCCAATGTGGTTTATCTTGTGCAATGCAACCAATGTTCAGCATTTTCCATTGGAAAAACCAGCAGACCTTTTAAAAAGCGGATATATGAACATGTTTTAGATATTAAAAACAAAAAAAATGCATGAATGCACTTTATAGGCATGTGGAAAGTTTTGGTAATCATAATTTTAATTTTTTAATTATTGAACAGATTCAGAAAGATTTACAAGGGTGGGTAATGAATGAACATTTAGATAAACATGAACTTAGATGGCAGATTTTATTGGCCTGCAATTATCCTGGACTAAATGACAGTTGTTCTATTACCCCCCTGTTAAAATTATGTCTTATAATATAAAATGATTTTACTTGGTTTTTAGTGATGTTATTAGTAATTATGATGATTTTACTTTAAATGATTAATTAAGTATATCATGTGACTGAGTTAGGAGGGGTATATATTGTGAATGTTTTGATTAATTGATGTTGTTCTGATGAAGGTTTAACAAAAGTGCTTAACAACTGTTTTTTTCCATTTGTTGAATAAACACTTTGAAGTGGCTGGTTGCTGACCTCCTGGAGTTTGTTTTACAACAGATGTTCTCAAGAAAGCTGATTTGGGTGGTCCTATCATGATTTGAAGTCCCAGAAACATTCATAGAATTAGTGCAGATGAAGTATAAGGACCCAATGATACAAGTACAAACAGTGTTCAGACTCACAGAGAGACTCCCATTGGGGTGGGTGTGAATCAGGCTTCAGCTCTGAGCCCACTACTGTTCATATTGATGATGAACTACATTAGCAAACATGTTGGAGGGGATAGCTCAAGAAAGTTCCTGTATGCAGGCGATGTGGCCTTACAGGCAGACTCTGAACAAGAACTTCAGCAAATGATAGGGAAATGGTATGCAAAACTGAAGACACACAGGATAAAACTGAGTAAAGATAAGACAGCTGTAATGGCAGCAAATGTAGGAAATCAGAAGAAGCTTAAAACTTAGATAGAAATGACAATACTGCACAGGTTAACAGTTTCAATTATCTGGGAGGGTTGACTGAAGAGAAAGGAAGTATGAAGGAGATCAAACCTAGACTCAAAATGGCTGCAGCAAAATGGCACAGGGTGTTGGGGTAGTATGTGACAGCAAAATGCCAAAGAAGTTGAAAAGTAAGGTATACAAAATAGTGTGACCAGTACTACCGTGTGGTACAGAAACCCGGGCAGTGAAGGCAGAGCAGTTGTGAAAGCTAGCGGTAATGGATTAGAAGTGCATGAGATGCATGGTAGGATGTACACTGTGGGTCAGGCAAAGAAATGAGGACATCGCAGCAGAAGTCCAAGTAGCCCCAATTGCAAAGAAGGTCAACCAGAACAGATTAAGGTGGTTCAGACACACTTGCAGAAAAGCAGAAGACAATCTGGTGAAGAAGATTTTGGACAGACAGGAAGAAGGGAGAAGGAAATGAGTGCATTCAGCAAAGAGATGAATGGATTGTGTAAGAGAAGACTTGTTAGAGTCAGGTATAAAACTGTTGAAGAAGAAAGGACAGTGTCATTAACTCGAGAGGTGATGGCAGTTGACTCAACACCCCAACACCCATGCAGAACATGGGATAAAGGAGGTTGATGCTGATGTTTCTGCTTATGAAATTTGAGGTATCAGACAGCTTATGGTCCACATTGTGGTGACCCTTTGAGTATGTTGTTGATGTGGTGGAGGATATCTGTTGAGACTTGGTCTTCTTATTCCTAGAAAGCTTTGGTATTGATTGTTTTACAGCCTCGGCATGTCAGTTTAGTATGGTTGAGATGAGATGTGGATGGCAGTGTGTGATACCCAGAGGCCAGCTTACTGGGTGTGAGGGGTGCCTCCAGATGGCATATATATTTGCACCTCTCACAGACAGAATTATTTTTGTCAATTAAAAGTTTATTGTCTGTCTGCATATGGTTCTTCTTACACAAGTTGAGAATACCAAATGCTATACATTTTGCAACAAAAGGGAAACAAGCAGGTTTACTTTATTTATTTTACCTATTTTTTATTCTTCAATTTGTTAACTAGGGTAGAACACCGATCCACTTGAACCATTTTCAGTTTCCAACTTGGTGGAAGATTATACATAAAGGCAATTGAATGCAGGATTAAATGAGAAAAATGTGATATAATTGCATACAATAAATCATATGCAATGTACTTTGTTGTTTAGAGTAATGTAAATTAATTAACAATGACAAGAAATGCATAAATCCATTTTGTCCATATGAGTCTTGGATTTGGTTTTGTCTAAATATTTGAGACATGCTGCTGCTTGTAGCTTGGCTTGGTGAAGGGTAAGATAGGTGAAGACACAACTAAGTTCGAGCAGCTAAAAGAGGCTTTATGCAGCTGTGTACAGACTCCCCAGGATTCAATAAGCTAAAAATTCTGTGCAGGAATAGTGTAGCCATTCCTGCACGGAATATGGCTGCCGAGCGATCCAGTAAACAAGCCAGGGATGTGCACAAGCCTGCTAACACTATTCTGCCATGGACATAACTGGATTATGCCAATGACCTCATTTGCTGTTGGAAACCATGCAAATTAGGTCAATTAGTGATCCAGTAAGCAGGCAGGCATCCGTGGCAGAATAGTGTAGCATGCAGAAATGTATTCGGTTACTAGCCGAATACATTTCTGCAAAAATCAAAATGGAGGCATGACAGCTCAAACTAAAGCATGCACTCTAATCCTTAGGCATGCCAATGGCCAAATATATAGCCATTGGCATGGAACAGTGTTGCAAAATTATAAAAATCAAAGTTTATTTTTTTTGCCGATCTCTGCCATTTAAGCATAGGGCAGCAGCACGCACGGGATCATGCCGAAAATAAAGAAAAAAATGTGAAGTCTATTCTAAGTGAAATCTGTATTTTGCCATTATAGTCTATGGCATGCAGAATAAAAACAATAGCAGGGAACAGTGGTTGCTAAGGGGAAAGGCTCTGGTGTAGTGCTGTAGCTAGGGACAAAGGCAGTGGTATATGCTAATGAGGGAAATTTATTGAATGACAAAAAGAAGGAAAGTGCCAAACTGCACCTAACCGTGTAGGTGCTATAAGGTAGTGGTGTAAGCAGGAGGAGCAGCAGACTTGAAAAAGGGGTGTGTCATGCTAGGTGTAAGCACTTTGGAGCTCCACAGCACCCAGATGAGCTTAGCTAAGCACAGCTAAGCAAGGGTGTGTGTCTGAGGCTGTATTGACTTATTCCATGAAATGAAGAGTGTGTTCATGTCCATTGGAGGGCCATTTCTCATTGTTTACCTTTGCTAAATGGGTTTGTGTGGTTCGCACTGGGTGTAAAAAAAAAAAACAGAAATAGCAGGACTATTTACATTTGGGCACCGGGTTTGCACGACTCGCCTCAGGGCTTAAAAGGGGCCTAAATGGGAAGGGAAAAAATAAAAAAAGGGAAATAGCAGAATAAAAGCAATTAAGTACAAATAACATAGCTGGCAGGTGGAATGCATCATAGTCAGCCAATCATACAGGTAGCATCTGCAGTCCAACAGTACAAACTATGCAAACACCTTACAGTCTGTTTTTTCCCACAAACTCTGCACCATTGGTATACACATGCAGGGGAATTTTAACCAAAAACATGTTAGGGACTGCCATTGCTTTGATCCATCAGTATGTGCTAGAGGCTGAGGGCAGTGAGGAGGATAATGCTGACAACTGCCACAGACTGAGGAGGAGGAGGAGAAGAGTGTTCAAACCCAGGATAACTTACCAGGGGGTACATGATCTGGAGATAGTTGAGCGCTACAGGGTAGACAGAGACATACTTCAACAAATCACCAAGTTGTGCTGGCCTCAACTAAGACCCAGAGCCAGCAGAGGGGAACCCATCCCAGTGGATACCAAGGTATGTGTAGCCTTAAGAATACTAGCTACAGGTACTTTCCAAAGGCCTACTGGGGACATCATGGGGGTCTCACAGGCATCTGCATCCAGGGTATGCCACCAGTTCCTGGATGCCATCCTACCACATGCTGGTGACACATTTACTTCCCCAACACCCGTGAGGAGAGGACCAGCAATATCCGTCTCTTCCACCGTGTAGCAGAATACCTGGAGGTACTGGGTGTGATAGACTGCATGCACATTCACATCAAAGCACCACCCGGTAAACAGGGTAGGGTCTACATAAACCACAAGGGCTTCACTTCCATCAACTGCCAGGTCATGTGCAATGCCCAGGGCATTATCATGAATGTGTGTGCTGGCAGCCCTGGAAGCTATCACGACTCCCACATCTGGCATTCATCACAGCTGTACCAGGCATTAGCAAGTGGGGGCATCCTGTATGCCTGGTGGGGGATGCTGGCTATGCACTGGAGACGTGGCTGATGACACCCATCAGAAATGCACACACACCCTCTCAAGAATGCTATAATGAGGCACACTCACAAACCAGGATCATTATAGAGCATGTGTTTTGGATGCTCAAGTCATTCTGCTGCCTTGACATATCTTGTGGAGCCTTGCAGTACTCTTCAGCCACATGTACACACATGTTCATAGTATGTGCCATGCTACACAATATGATGCAGTGGAAACAGCTTCAGCAGGAACAGGATGGGGAAGGGCCACACAGCCCACCACCATTGCCAAGGTCCCCACAGGCACAGAGGGACTCAGAAGAGGAAGCCCCTGAGCCTGCTTTTATAGGCAGACGGAGGCATGCCCAGTATGCCCAGGCCTTGTCAAAGAGGCAATGCATAGCATACACACTGACACTGTAGAGACCTAGGGACTGACACCTCTCTCTAACTTGCACACACAGTAAAATGGATGACACACACATCACATTACCTATAACTTACCATGTATAGGCAGTGTACTGTGTGCATACAACATAGGCAGCCCTCAAGCACCATCTTCACAACTGCTGCAGGCACAAGGTAAGTTAGTTTTCTTAATAATAAATGAATGGATTTGTATGTTTTGGTACCATATTTATGGTAATACTGCATGCATGCAAGGGAATGGGGTGGCCTACTGGGATAGCAGCAGAAAACTGAGAGCTATGTGGAACACCAGGAAATGTCTGCACAATACTGGCTTCCCCACACTATGCAGTATCATTTAAGGTGACAAATCCCACTGCAGTATATGTGGGGGCCAACTAAGGGGGGGGGGTCATAGGTCACATGCACAGATGTCACTTTGGGGATCCCCTCAGACTCACACAGCAAGCCAGCAGTAGAAAACCATAAAGGAATGACTGGAAAAAGCCCACAAATAGTGACAATGATGGGATACCCCCTACAGACTTACACAGTGATATCACAGCAGGCCTTGCATTTGCAAAACTCTGATGGGTAAGAAGTCTGAAACTGAATTGTATGGCATTACACTCTAACCTGTGGTCTCTAGTGATATGCCTTGATTCTCCAAGATAGGCCACAATACTATGTTAAACGGAAACCAAATGTAAAGCCAATATCAGCACAGTCTGTGCAAATGTATACTGTTGACAGGTGTGCTCTCCCACACCCATATTCCCATAGAAATGCAGTAAAATGTAAGTCTGTAGGGTAATAGCAGCAGAGCACACATTGCCAGGGCTGTCCCAATCAACATGATAACTTGTTGCAACTTCTCACGGCCATTGTGTCCTAGTGACCTAGGTACAGTACTGTGGTAGACAGGGCCATGTTCCACAAAATGCAGTGCCAACTATTTTGCATGTCAGCTACACCTATGATGGGAGTTGTACACATTGTCCAGATGGCAATATCCATTACTGCCAGGAAGCTGGACAGGTCATGTACAGGGGGCCACAAATATGAATAGTACACAGATTGGAGTAACCTACACAGTGCCTACCATATCTCATAACTGTACAGACCTTTTGCCGAATGTACACAGGTTTGCATTATATTTGTGGTGTCTTTATTCTGAAATAGTGGTTGTCTGGCAAATCATTGGCAAACCACAAAAGTCTAAAGTCAGTAAATATTGATGGATTGTAGTGTCTCAGACTTCATACCCTATAGAGAAATGAATGCTAATGCAAAATCTATTATTGCATCACCCTTCCAGGTTTGTAGGGCCAATAGTTACAATGGCCTGTATATTTAGGACTTTGTCACCCAATTACTCATGGCTTTGTCCATATGTTTGGCTCACATACATAGAGAGGTATGGTGCCTAGTAGCACAGCAGTACATTCTGTCAAATTCCATTGTCATCCCAGGGGGGTCCACTGCCTGGCAGTCTGGGAACATATGAGTGACAGAACGCACTGTCTTGTTACAGATGGCCTGCATCAGTGTCACATGGCCTACAGGTCTCTGGCAAAGGCCCATGCCTCACCCATAGTGCCTTTGTAGGGAATGTCATGGAGTCCATACTACCAATATAACATAGTCAACAAAATGCAAATTTAGAGCCATGCCGCTAAATGCTAGTAGCATACCTCTCAAACTCATAGAGGAAGAAATCTAGACAAAGCCATACATAATGGTGGGATAAAGACCTAAATATAGGGACACATTTGAAATATTGCTCTAATAATTTTAGAAAGTTGATAGAATAACAGAGGGGGTGTGTAGTAGCATGGATGTCATGAAGGGTGTGAAGTCTGAAACTCTTGTGTTCTGTCATTATTCCCTGACTGCAACCCTGAGTGATTTGCAACAAATACGCTAGAAAACCACAATGTTAAGGGAAGCCAACCAGATATATGAGGCATGAATTTGGATAATCTTTGAGAATCTGTACAGTTGACAGGTATGGCCACACCAGGATATGATCTTTCAGGTAAGGAGAATACTGCACAACCAGGAGATCCACAGCCAGCATATCACTAAGGTGCTGGACCTTTTACACAGCTTCATCAGTCAATCGGCTATAGCCACACCTCCCAACTGGCCAGATTGTGCAAGAATGTCTAGTCTTTACCTCATAATATAGGTCTGTGCATCATCCATCTTGTATTTCTCCAGTAAATAACTGTGATGATCCGATTATATCTGTCAACAGGTAATGGCACAATACAGTACAATGTCAAACATTACATATGTCAGAAAATGTCCACTAAAACAAACCGTGTAACTCAAGCAACTCATACATTGATAAGAGCAACAGTTACAGTACCCCCTCTATGTTTGGCTCATTGTTTCCCCATATTGGCAGCCTATCTCCAGATATCATGGACAAATAGGTTGCAAGGTATTGCTGTAGCACACAACACCCTGGACTGGAGTACAGCTAGCTATCCTTGGAATGGATTCCCACACTTACTATAGAAGATCATACTGAGCATGCTCCTACACTTATGGAAGTGAAGCCCATGTCTGAAATCACATTGGACTATATATCTCTGTATTGTGCAAATGTCTATGCATAAACACAGATATGTAAACCTAAATGTCTCCACACACACCTATCAGACAGGATTACCCACAAGCAGCTGTAGGTGGCACATAGGTGGTATATCTGCATCTGCTGCATGTGATATACACACACATATATATAGGTAACATATTACAATATGTCAAGCATACAGACACATAGACATGGGGAAGAGAGGGACAGACAGTGACAGAGTGAGACAAACAGACAGTGAGACACACAGGGAGACACACACACAGACAGTGAGTCGTACACAGGGATACCTTGAATGGCAGAGAGTGATGTCCTGCTGCAGACAGTTGCATACCAGTTGTAACCACAGGCATGTGCCAGGATGAAGATGAGATTTATTATCTGATGGTACTGAGGTGGGGGGGGGTTGGAATATCACATCACCTACCTGTGTGTGTGTCTGTCTGTGTGTGCCTGTGTGTGTGTGTGTCTGTGTGTGTTTGTGTGTGTGTGTGTGTGTGTGTGTGTGTGTGTGTGTGTGTGTGTGTGTGTGTGTGTGTGTGTGTGTGTGTGTTGGGGGGGTAGGAGTAAGTGTGTTAGTCCATTCCTTCCCAATACACCTCCCATTGCCCTACTTCACAAGATCTGCTGATGTCATTCACTGTAGAAGTACTGCTGGACTGGCCTCTGCCATATAAGCTCTGTGGCACATGCAACAACTGCATAACACTATAGTACAAATAACTAATTAGGGAGGGGTTCTAATCTTAGTCCTGGCAAATGTTAAAGTGTGTGCATCTGTAGGTTAAAGATTCTGAGCCCGTTCACATCCAGTACACTTCCCATTGCCCTATTTTAGCAGTCCTGCTTTCAGTCACCTTAGAAGTATCTTTGGTCAGCCTGCAGCCCTACAAGCTCTGTGGCATGTGATAATTTTGTAACACTATAGTACAAATAACTAGTTACATGGGGTTCTACTCTCAATCCTGGCAAATGTAAAAGTGTGTGTGTGTGTGTGTGTGTGTGTGTGTGTGTGTGTGTGTGTGTGTGTGTCTGTAGGTTAAAGATTTTGAGCCTGTTCACACCCAGTACACTTCCCATTGACCTACGTTAGCAGTCCTGCTGATGTCACCCACCTTAGAAGTACCTTTAGGCAACCTACAGCCCTACAGGCTCTGTTGTGTGTGAGATAATTGAGTAATGCTATAATATAAATAACTAGGTAGGCAGGGCTTCTAATCACAGTCCTGGAAAATGTAAAAGTGTGTGTGTGTGTGTGTGTGTGTGTGTGTGTGTGTGTGTGTGTGTGTGTGCGCATGTAGGTTAAAGATTTTGAGCCTGTTTACAACCAGTACACTTCCCACTGCCATACTTTATCGATCCTGCTGATGTCAGTCACCTAAGAAGTACCTTTGGGCAGTATACAGCCCTACAATTTTGTGGCGCATGCGATAATTGCGTAACGCTATAGTACAAATAACTAGCTAGACAGAGGTTCTAATCTCAGTACTGGCAAATGAAAAGTGTGTGTGTGTGCCTGTAGGTTAAAGATTTTGAGCCTGTTCACACCCAGTACACACTTCCCATTGCCCTACATTAGTAGTCCTGCTGATGTCACCCACCTTAGAAGTACCTTTGGGCAGCCTACAGCCCTACAAGCTCTGTGGTGCACGCAATAATTGTGTAACACTATAGTACAAATAACTAGTTAGGCAGGGGTTCTAATCTCAATCCTGGCAAATGTGTGTGTAAGTAGGTTAAAGTACTTTGTGACCTCTCTCTCACCCAGTACATCCCCCATTGCCATGCTTCCTCACCTTAGCAGTACCTTGTGACACACTTCACCCTACAAGCTCCATGGTGCATGCAATAAATTCATAACACAGTAGTAGCAGTAATTAGATAGGGCTTCTAATCTCAGTCCTGGCAAATGTGTGTGTGTGTGGGGGGGGGGCAGGAACAGCATCCTGTGGGAGTGTGGCACGTGCAATTACTATGTAACAGTATACAATAAATAAAAAGATAGGTGGGCCTTCTAATCCTTGGATAACATACCCCACTCAGGAATCATAGACAAACACACTCAGCTAGGCATCAACCCCTGTATCACTAGGTGACTTTCAAACTGGCTCACAGACAGAACCCATGGAGAGAAAGCAGCAGACTCGATGTCAGACCACCAACCAGTCACGAGCAGAGTCCCACAGGGTTTTGTTCTGGGTCCCCTCGTATTCAGAATCTACTACACCTCTGAAGTCCAGCCCAACACGAAGGGACTCTGGCTGACAATGTTCACAGATGACTGCAAGATGGGTGCTATTATTAACTCCCCACATGATGTTGACATCCTGCAGAAAGGCCTCACTGAGACCTACGACTGGTGTCAGAACCCTGGACTTTAGCTCAATGCCAGAAAATGTGCCAACATCCCCTTTAGAACAACATGGTTCCCATGAATCACCACATTGATGGTAGTCCACTGAACACTGAAGTCGTTATAGGAGAACTGGGAACACGGATTGACAGTGAGCTCTCTGTTGACCACCACGGTGCTATTGTGTTTAGAAGGTCCTTTTATGTGTCACATCTCATTACTAAGGGTGTTGCAACCAGGAAGTAAGAGGTCATTGTCTCCCTCTACTCTCCCCTCATTAGGCCAATCAACGAGTACAATGGCCCATTTGGCATGTACCTCACTGGACACCTGCAACAACTGGAGAGGCTGCAAAAGTACCTGACAAAGAGAATCCTAGGCTTTAAACACTTGTCCTGCATGGATACACTCCAATAACTCCAACTATTCTCTGTCTCATATTGGCCACTTAGAGGCGATCTCTGTCTGACTTACAAAGCCATGTCTGACTCAGCTCTATTAGGAATGCTACATCTAAAGAACCCAATCCATTCACACCACATGCCCCAGAGACCTCACCCCCGTTTCTACAATCAACAAAACATGCTGGAGGGAGAGGTTTCTAACCCAGAGACTGCCCATGTTATAGAATAGACATCACATATGTGTCAAGCATAGCACTTCTCTGGCCCTCTTCAAGAGAAATATGGATGAGTGGATGGGGAATAGAAATCCCACCAAGGGATCACTCCAGTGGCTATACTCATTAGACACACTGGGGACTATCGTCAGGTGGCACGATGCTAGGGTATTTCCATGGGCTAGGCTTGTAAAGGCTCAATGGCCATTCACCTAGTACACACCTATGAACCTATGTATCTCAGTACTGGCAAATGTGTGTGTGCATTAGTGTGTACAAAAGTGTTTGTGATTGTATAAACATGTGGGTGAAAGTAGTTTGAGGTCCTTCTCACCCAGTACACCTACCATTGCCATACCTTACAAGGGCTGGTGATGTTATTCACTATATATATATAGATACCTTGGGATGCCTGTCACCTTATAAGCTCCATAGTGCATGCGGTAACTGCATAGGTAGGGGTTCTAATCTGAGTCCTGGAAAATTTGTGTGTGTGTGTGTGTGTGTGTGTGTGTAAGTGGTTGTAAGTGTGTATATATTTGTATTATACAGCATTTTGAGGCCTCACTCTCCCACTGCCATACTTTATCGGTCCTGCTGATGTCAGTCACCTAAGAAGTACCTTTGGGCAGTATACAGCCCTACACGTTTGTGGCGCATGCGATAATTGCGTAACACTATAGTACAAATAACTAGCTAGACAGAGGTTCTAATCTCAGTACTGGCAAATGAAAAGTGTGTGTGTGTGCCTGTAGGTTAAAGATTTTGAGCCTGTTCACACCCAGTACACACTTCCCATTGCCCTACGTTAGTAGTCCTGCTGATGTCACCCACCTTAGAAGTACCTTTGGGCAGCCTACAGCCCTACAAGCTCTGTGGTGCACGCAATAATTGTGTAACACTATAGTACAAATAACTAGTTAGGCAGGGGTTCTAATCTCAATCCTGGCAAATGTGTGTGTAAGTAGGTTAAAGTACTTTGTGACCTCTCTCTCACCCAGTACATCCCCCATTGCCATGCTTCCTCACCTTAGCAGTACCTTGTGACACACTTCACCCTACAAGCTCCATGGTGCATGCAATAAATTCATAACACAGTAGCAGCAGTAATTAGATAGGGCTTCTAATCTCAGTCCTGGCAAATGTGTGTGTGTGTGTGGGGGGGGGCAGGAACAGCATCCTGTGGGAGTGTGGCACGTGCAATTACTATGTAACAGTATACAATAAATAAAAAGATAGGTGGGCCTTCTAATCCTTGGATAACATACCCCACTCAGGAATCATAGACAAACACACTCAGCTAGGCATCAACCCCTGTATCACTAGATGGCTTTCAAACTGGCTCACAGACAGAACCCATGGAGAGAAAGCAGCAGACTCGATGTCAGACCACCAACCAGTCACGAGCAGAGTCCCACAGGGTTTTGTTCTGGGTCCCCTCGTATTCAGAATCTACTACACCTCTGAAGTCCAGCACAACACGAAGGGACTCTGGCTGACAATGTTCACAGATGACTGCAAGATGGGTGCTATTATTAACTCCCCACATGATGTTGACATCCTGCAGAAAGGCCTCACTGAGACCTACGACTGGTGTCAGAACCCTGGACTTTAGCTCAATGCCAGAAAATGTGCCAACATCCCCTTTGGGAACAACATGGTTCCCATGAATCACCACATTGATGGTAGTCCACTGAACACTGAAGTCGTTATAGGAGAACTGGGAACACGGATTGACAGTGAGCTCTCTGTTGACCACCACGGTGCTATTGTGTTTAGAAGGTCCTTTTATGTGTCACATCTCATTACTAAGGGTGTTGCAACCAGGAAGTAAGAGGTCATTGTCTCCCTCTACTCTCCCCTCATTAGGCCAATCAACAAGTACAATGGCCCATTTGGCATGTACCTCACTGGACACCTGCAACAACTGGAGAGGCTGCAAAAGTACCTGACAAAGAGAATCCTAGGCTTTAAACACTTGTCCCTACATAGATACAATCCAATAACTCCAACTATTCTCTGTCTCATATTGGCTACTTAGAGGCGATCTCTGTCTGACTTACAAATCCATGTCTGACTCAGCTCTGTTAGGAATGCTACATCTAAAGAACCCAATCCATTCACACCACATGCCCCAGAGACCTCAACCCCATTTCTACAATCAACAAAACATACTGGAGGGACAGGTTTCTAACCCAGAGACTGCCCATGTTATGGAATAAATGTCACATATATGTCAAGCAGAGCACTTCACTGGCCCTCTTCAAGAGAAATCTGGATGAGTGGATGGGGAATAGAAATCCCACCAAGGGATCAGTCCAGTGGCTATACTCATTAGACACACTGGGGACTATCATCAGGTGGCACGATGCCAGGGTATTTCCATGGGCTAGGCTTGTAAAGGCTCCATGGCCATTCACCTAGTACACACCTATGAACCTATGTATCTCAGTACTGGCAAATGTGTGTGTGCATTAGTGTGTACAAAAGTGTTTGTGATTGTATAAACATGTGGGTGAAAGTAGTTTGAGGTCCTTCTCACCCAGTACACCTACCATTGCCATACCTTACAAGGGCTGGTGATGTTATTCACTATATATATAGATACTTTGGGATGCCTGTCACCTTATAAGCTCCATAGTGCATGCGGTAACTGAATAGGTAGGGGTTCTAATCTGAGTCCTGGAAAATTTGTGTGTGTGTGTGTGTAAGTGGTTGTAAGTGTGTATATATTTGTATTATACAGCATTTTGAGGCCTCACTCTCCCATTGCCATACTTTAGAAGGGCTGGTGATTTTGTTCACATTAGAAGAACTGTGGGACACTCTTCTCACTATAATCTCCATGGTGGGTGCGATAAATGCATAACCCTGCATTAGCAAAAACTACATAGGTAGGGGTTCTAATCTCAGTCCTGGCAAATGGGTGTGTGTATGAGAACTGCATCCTGTGTATGTATTTGAGTGAGAACTATATCCATTGGGGGTGGGTTTTACATTTTTATGCCATGGTACTCCCAGTTCACATCCCAAGGTCCACTTTACAAGGCCCACTGTCTTCATCAACCATAGAGGTATCTGTTGACACTCTTCAGTGCAATAAGCCCCGTGCCACATGCAGAAATTGTGTAACAGTATGGACTGACTAACAAGAAAGGCAGGGCTACTAATCTCAGTCCTAGCAAATGTATGTATGACTGTATTTGTGTGTATAAGTGTGTATAACTGTAGGTTCAAGTATTTTGGGTCCATTATCACCTAGTAAATCACCCATTTCCATACCTTACAAGGCCTGGTGTGTTCACCTTGGAATTACCTTGGGACACTGTTCACCCTGTAAGCTTCATGGCGCATGTGATAAATGCATAAAACTGTATTAGCAGCAAATAGATAGGTATGGTTTTAATCTCAGTCCTTGCAAGTGTGTGTGTGTGTGTGTGTGTGTGTGTGTGTGTGTGTGTGTGTGTGTGTGTGTGTGTGTGTGTGTGTGTGTGTGTGTGTGTGCACATGTGTGTGTGTGTGCGCGCGCGTCTGTGTGTGCGCGTGTGTGTGTGTGCATGCGTGTGTGTGGTTTTGTGTGTGTGTGCGTGTGTGTGTGTGTGTGTGTGTGTGTGTATGTGAAAACAGTATCGTGTGTGTGTGAGCTTGTGTGAAAGCTATATCCATTGGGTGGCCGTGGTTTACAATTTCAGGCCATGGTACTCCCAGTACACATCCCAAGGTCCACTTTATAAAGGCCCCTGTTCATACCCACTGTGGAGATATTTGTGGACACTCTTCAGCCCTATAAGCCCTGTGCTGCGTGCAACAGTTATGTAACAGTATGGAATGAATAGCATGATAGGCAGGGCTGCTAATGTCAGTACTGGCAATTGTGTGTGGATTGGTGTGTATAGCAGTGTTTGTGAGTGTGTAGACTCATAGGTGACAGTCTAATGAGTTCTTCCACACTCAGTACACCCCATTGCCATATCTCACAAGGGCACATGATGTTATTCACTTTACAGATACCTTGGAACAGTCATCACACTATTAGTTTCCTGCCACCTGCAATAACTGCATAACACTGTAGTACCAATAACTAGATCGGTAGGGATTCCAAACCCAACAATGGCAACTCTGATCATGTGTGTGTGTGAGACTGTGTGTGAACAGTTTTGTCTGTGTGCTTGGTCAACACAATATCCTCTGGGACTGTGGGTTTTACCAATCTGAGGTGTATTTCACCCACTACACTTACCATTGTCTACTTTACAAGGCTGCTGACATCAATCACCATAGACTTACCTATATACACCCCTCAGCCCTATACGCTCTGTGGCACATGCAATAACTGTTACACAGACCTGGTAAATGTATAAATATACAACTGTACCTCGGCTCCGATGTGATCAATGTGTTACCACTCTGCCATACCCCTTGTTGGCAATGGCTGCAGGGCCACATCCTGCTGACACACAGACACCTAGAACACAAACAAAATACAGCATGTGAGACTACATTCAGTTGCGTTACTAACACCAATAATGCATCATGGCTGAAAAGGTACACACACTCTGAAGTGTACCCATTACAAATGTCAGCTGACAGCACCTTACACAGCATTACATAGCTAAGCTGTACTTAATTCACCCTGTGCATCAGAACCATATTAGCATGTCCCTGCATTGGTGGTATGGATGACAGGGATGTGGCACAGGTATCATCATATGCACAGGGTGTTGTGTGGGTTTGCCAGAGGCCTAGGCTGGGCCATATGGTTGACATCATGTGTGTGTGTTTGGAGGGATGTTCTATGAATGGGCCATGCAGAGGTGGTGGTGTGTGTGTGTGTGTGTGTGTGTGTGTGTGTGTGTGTGTGTGTGTGTGTGTGTGTGTGTGTGTCTGGGGGTGACCTGGATGTGATGGTGATGTGTGTGTGTGTGTTTATATGCACACAGTCATGCCATGTGGCTGCCCTACACAGGGGCATATTGGACAGCTATGGACCATACATGGCAGGGTGTACAGTTCACTATCTCTGGCCACAGACATGTGAACTGGTCCTGTGAGGGGTCTCACTGGCACCACCAGGCCCAAGGCCAGATACAGTACTAGATGGTGACTGCTGTCTGCTGGATTTGTGTCCCTGATGGGACTGGCCAGGACCACATGCCCATGGCCTGCTCCTTTGTGGTGTGGACAGCACCCGCCCTTCAGCACTGCTTGTGGGACTGCCACTACGAGAGTGTGAACATGCACGGCCATGTAGACTCTTAGCTGATGTTGATGCTGACCTACATCCATGTGGCTGATGCCCATCTCCCACCACACGCTGCAGCACAGACATTTCATGGTCGAGGATTGCTAAGGTCTCTCTCCACCATCTATTCATGACCTCAGTATTTTGAAATGTGGCCTCATCATGTAAGCCAGGAAGAGTTGCATCCAAGACCCTGAGTATTTGTCAGGTGTTGCTTTCACTACATGCCTGTGCATCCATGACAGCCCGAAACTGAGTTTGGTGACACCTGCTGTGGCACTTGTGACAGCGGCTCAACAGGCTTCAGTCCTCCTTTGAGCACCCCTGTCCACCTGCCTGTGTGGGACCTTGCCTGCACTCTGGTTATGGCTAGTGTCTACACTCACACTTGCCATAGTCACCACACTAGCCTGTTCCATGCCACCACCTGCCAACTGTCCAGTATCTGTGGCTGATGGGGAAGGGCTATGTGTGAGCATTGTGACTGTATGCGGGGACATTGGAGATGACTGTGGGATGCCAACCGATGGCACAGATTCAGCCCCTTACAACCCCACCTGTGCCTCACTAGGACCACCATCATGGTCAGAGTCTGCAGAGACAATGACATCAGATTCTGAACAGGGGGGACCATGGCCACCATGTCCACCTGTGAGGAAAAGATAACATATGTAAATTAATACCTGCAGCAACTGGAAAGACCCCAAAAGTACCTCACCAAGAGGATCAAGGGGCTCAGACAGATGCTGTATGCTGCCCGGTTAAAGAAACTCCAGCTCTACTCAGTGGCATACCGCCTGCTCAGAGGCGATCTGTGCCTGACGTATAAAGCCATGTCCAACCCAGAATTCATGGACATGCTGCACCTCAGAAAATCCAAATCCCGTTGAGCTACGTGCTCGAGGGACTTGAACCTCAGCACTGAAATAAATAGGACATGCTGGAGGGACAGATTCATAACCCAGAGGCTCCCTTCACTCTGGAATAAAATCCCAGTCCAGGTTAGGCAGAGTCCCTCATTGCTCTCTTCAAGAGGAATCTTGATGAGTGGATGGGAGATTGTAGGTTTACCCCGGGTATCACTTCTGTGTCACTGTTAGACAGAAGCACAGTATACTAACCTTGAAAAAGGGCATAGCAAAATTAATTTAAAATGGGTGGCGAAAGCCATACACACTCTGGCTAGGCTTATAAATGCCCTAGGGCAGATAGCCTAGTATGAACCTATGAACCTATGAACCATTATAAGGTTTGCTGGTAAACACACACACACACACACACACACACACACACACACAAACATGCACACATGGACACACACACACAGACGCGCACAGGTGAGGTGGCACAAAGGCATTACACAGACCTCACAATAGCCAACTGGTGACATTCACGACACATAGTCAGACCACAACATACATACACTAGACAGGCCCTCAACAGCATGCATTGCGGCCCTTTCCACTTAATGTTACTACTAATATATGGGTTCCTATTACAAGACTGAAGACGCATTCTTTCAAATGTGTCTTGGTCGAACTGAAAAGACTGAAAAGGCAAAGTATCGAAGCGGCTTTTAAGCGAATTCCTTCCCTGGGAAAGAATTTGCCTGGCTGCTTCTGTACTTTGGTTCTTTTACATAGTGTGATCTCGGAGTTGATATATTTAAGTAGGGGGGTGTGGGGGGCACAGTTCCCCACATTGGGGGGTGTGCAAGCTGAAGCCCCCCACTTAATGTAATGTTTAAAGTGTTTTCTTTTTTTTTTGGAACAGCAATTTTTTTTCCTTCAACATTGTAAACTTTCACTTACATAGGGTCAATTAATCACCGTTCACTTTTTTAAGCATTTGGTGATGTAATAAAGACCCTAATATATACCTATGGGATACGTGAGTAGTGTAAGTAGGTGATGGGCCTTCACCAACACACACTGCACCCATGTACACATTATTGCTGTTCAGCAGTATAGCACAGTGGAAACTAGTTCAGAACATACCTCTGAACTGTACACAGTTTCACTGAATGTCTATATGTGTGGCTCATATTTTTGGCCTGTTCCTCATAAATCCTGTGATTGTCTGATACATTAGTGGGATGATCTGTGGATTGATGTTACTAATTAATGAATAATTTGAGTTGCAGACTTCATAACCTGCAGTAAATGAATGTTAAAACAAAAACAAAGCGGTTACTCTAACAACCTTCTAAGCTTACAGTGGATATAATAAGCATACACACCCCTGTTAACATGCCAGATTTTTGTGATATATAACATGAGACCACAGAAATGTCATAACATTTCCCACCTTTAATGTGACCTATACCCTGTCAATCCAATTGAAGAACATACACATCGGTTAAGGGTAACAAAGTAAATTAAATACGTACAATAGCCTGTTGCATAAGTGTGCACACCCTTAAACTAATACTTTGTTAAAACATCTTCTGATTTAATTACAGCATTCAGTCCCTTGGGAAGGTGTCTATCAGCATGCCACATCTTGACTTGGCAATATTTGCGCACTCTCTCTTGCAAAAGCCCTCCAACACTGTCAGATTGCGAGGGCATCTCTTGTGCACAGCCCTCTTCAGGTCACCCCACAGATTTTCTATTGGATGTAGGTGTGGGCTCTAGCTGGGTCAGTCCAGAATGTTGAATGTCTTCTCGTGAAGCCATTCTTTTGTTAATTTGGATGTATGGTTTGAGTCATTGTTGTGTGGAAAGGTGGAATTCCTCTCCATCTGCAGCTATCTAGCAGACATCTGAAGAATTTGGGCTTAAAGGGACTGTTTTTTGGAACTGTTCATAATCCCCTCCAACTTGATTAAAACCCCAATTCCAGCTTATGAACAGCAACCTTAAAGCAGAACACTCCCATCACCATGCTTTACCATGGGGATGGTATTCTTTTGGTCATGCGCAGTGTTGTAATTGCGCCAAACAAACCTTTCAGAATTGTGTCCAAAAAGTTCAACCTTCATCTCATTAAACCATAACACATTTTCCCACATGCTTTTGGGAGACTTGATGTATTGTTATTCAGAAATTAGCCAGGCCTGGATGTTGTTTAGTGTGAGAAAATGCTTCTATCTTCCAACCCTACCCCATAGGCAAGACATATGAGACTCACGGAGATTGTTGTTACATGTAGTACACAACAAGTAGTTGCCAGAGATTCTTGCAACCTATTTAGTTTTGCTGTAGGTCTCCTGGTGGCTTCCCTCACCAGTTTTGGCTTGTCGTCTCATCAAATTTGGAGGGATGTCCACTTCGCAATGTCACTGCTGTCCCATATCTTCTCAACCTTTTGATGGCTGTCTTTGCCATGTTCCATGTATATGCAATGCTGTGGAAATGTTTTTCTACCCTTCTCTGGGCTGATGCCTTTCCACAATGAGATCCCTTTGAAGCTTTGTAAGCTGTCTGCAAACCATGGCTGTTACTGTAGCAGGCAACTGAGTAAATGTCTGGAAAAGCCTAGTAGGACAGCTGACTGTTATTCATTGTTAATCAAAGAGTCTCTGTAATTGATGGCAGGTGTGTACCCAAGAAGATGTAATGTAATTACATCAAAAGCTGCTTCAACATATTATTAGCTTCAGGCTGTGCATGCTTATGCATCTAGCTTATTGTATGTGTTTTATTTTTCATACTTGTTCCCCTAACAGATTTGTTTGTTTATCAATTGAATTGCACAGGCTTTAGGTCACATTAAATGTTGAAACAGTTGTGAAATGTTTTATTGTGGTCTCATTTTTGCATGTCACAAATACCTGGCATTTTAACAGGGGTGTGTACACTTTTTATATGCACTGTATAAGAATACTTTTCAAATATGTCCCTAGTTTTGTCCCTTTGTCCCCCCATTTTGTCAGTCTTTGTCCAGATTTCTTGCACTGACAGGTTGTGAGGTATGCTACTGATATGTTACACCTCCTGCAAATAGGCCCCTATGATGTCCACTCTGATGCAATGCAGTTAACCCCACCACAGGTGAACATGCACATTTTGCAATATGGCTAAGAGTAACAGTTGTGTGCATGGTAAAATGCATGACCTTAACATGCCTGAGGTATTGGTGAGCCACAGCAGGACAATACCATACTCACCGGCTTCAGGCTGTGGTTCCAGAAACAGACCAGAGGTACCTATGTAGTTGTGGGAAAGAGGTATTGTTAGCAGACTCACATGTGGCATTGGTACAGAATGAATGCTACTTTTCTGCACATGTACAGTACAAGCTCTGATACTATGGAATTTGCTGTCCTTCACCATAGATGTGCACTTGTGTGCATCACAAAACCCCACTCACAAATGCAGTTTGACCTGACATATCCATCTAGATACTCTACAGAAGCCATTATGACTGTTACATTATGAAATTGATGTACACTGGGGCCTTACCTGGATGCTCTTCGCCTGTTATCTGGGTGCCACCCACTTCCACAACTTGGGTGTGTTGGCTTTGCTGGCATGTGGTGGCTGCCCCAAGGTTGGCAAGGAGCTCCTCCATTTGTGTAAGTGGGGCCTGCATAGCAGGATCCCCACCTGTGGCAGAACGGTCCCTGTCCACGGCAGCAGCCCTTTGCCGGGCATGGCATATCAGGTCAGTCGCCAGATGCCTGACCTCATCATATGTGCGTCCATGGTGGCCTAAGTTGTTTTCTCTGTGGACAAGCTCATCCCACAGGGTGATCCACTCCCACAGATTCTGTTGGCCACGGACAAACATCACCCTATGGTGGTTGATTATCATCTCGGTGATGGCCGCAGTTTCAGCTGCAGTGTATGCTGGCTGCCTTGCATGCTGCATGGCACCTAGAAGACAAAATGGGGAAACACATCACAGGACCTCATACAATGGTCAATGTTATTTACATAACCTGCCATCAACATTGACTAGCATTAGCCACCACTTGACCACATCACACCCCTGTCATCTATCAGCACAGTATGAGCTTGCATTGCACTCCTGGTGCTGATGTGTCATGTTCCCCCCATGAGGGCCAGTAAATTGCATAATCCACCATTCATCATTCACCTTTGTGAAATGGGATGACAGTGGCCATCTTCCTTGCAGACGGGATGTCAATGGTGCTCAGGCTTTGCTTGCTTTACAGTGTGTAATGGAGCAGGAGGCATATGCCTGTGTTCATGTAGGATGCAGACAGGGATGTTATCAGCTCCCATGGAGACTCACATTTGTTGCCTTTGATTAGGCATTATGTACCTACTCCCTAATGATGAGGGGAGTGCAGGTGCTGTGCATATCCACCTATACTGATGGTGGGATGGGAGGGTGATGTTTTCCCTTAACCTGTCTGCAGCAGGTTGGCTATAGCTATGCTGTGTGTGTATTTGGTATGATTGACCACCAGTACAGGGTGGGTTGGGTTGTTGTCTCTGAGATTAAAGAGATGTGTGAAGACGGCCTTGTGATTGGCCTTGGTGGATGTGTCCAATATGTACTCATAGTTAGCCTTACAGTAATTCACCTGTGACCCCATATGCTTGTTCAGACACAAGCTGACTTGCTTCCAAGATGGTGCCTGTTCCTACTTGGCCCTGTACAGCCAATATAGCAATGGATTATGTGGTTTTATATTGCTGCTGTCCAGCAAAGGGGATTACTCTACCTTGGTGGAGGCAGATTTTATGAGTCAAGTATTGCTGAGTCCATACATCTATGTAGGTGCTCATATAGCTGTTTGCAGTGGGCATGGACACAAAGTCATAACACAGTTAGACAACTCTGCATTTTCAACCTGATAATCATGCTTATTCTAGTACCCATGTCTGTCTCAGGGCAATGCAACAACCAGTAGCTGTAGAAATTTATGTCTGTTGTATGCATACAAACTAAGATTACACACGTATATAACATAAACAGCTTATTTACCTGACGTTTTGCATCTCATGTCTGTTGTTTTGTGGCTTCCAGCTATACCTACTCATACATACATGTCCACAGGTAATACCTGATATACATTTCTGTTCTATGTCAGTATGACATACTGTATTACACTCTTGCTGCTCAGTAATACCTCTCAACCTGTTAGAGCAGGACATCTGTATAGGTCTCTTAGATTTGTGAGACAAACATGTGTATCATAGTTGTATTCACAAGTAACATATGGATATTTACAACATCCCACTATCTGGCCTAGCAGTTTCACAGTCAGTATTGTTCAACAGATACTCCAGTAGTAGTCATATGTGAGTCATCCTTCTGGGTTGACTGAGGGGCATGAGCTGTGACCTATGTCACTGCAGACAGACCCAGTTGCTATTTCAGTCAATATATGTTAGAACAGGCAGTGTTACTGCAGCAACTGTCTCAGTTTATCTGCTCAAGTATTTCAGATATGTCCCTATGTTCATGGCTTCCCCACTTTGTCAGGCTTGGTCCAAATTCATTGCATTAGGGGTTCTGAGCATACCTGTCAACTGGCTGTATTGTTTCAGAATGTCCATGTTTATTGCTAATATGTTTGGTGTGTTCCACAAATTATTCTATTTCTCTGGTAAATCACTGTGATCTGAGGATTCCTATCAGTAAATGATGAAATACATTTCAGTGTCAGACCTCATATCCTTCAGAAAATGTATGCTGAAACAAATCCTGTTACTCTTGCAACTGTCTACATTTCTAATGGCAATATTTAAAGTATGTCCCTAGGTTTGGCCCATTGTCCTCCCATTTCGACAACCTTTGCCCAGATGTCTTGCACTAAGAGGTTGAGAGGTATGGTTCTGAGGTATGACTGCACTACATGTTATGTATATCCATACATACATATATATATATATATATATATATATATATATATATATATATATATATATATATATATATGTATATCTACAAAACCTGAGTGATTCCACAAGGCTTTTCCCTACTATTGAATGACTCTAATGAACATGTTCAAAAAAGCATCAGTAACTCCTATAGCTTAAATGGTGTAGTGCTATATTGCTCTGACTATAGTGCATGGGGTCCTGGGTTCCAGACTTGGCAGCCCTGAATATTTTGTTACTAGGCAGAACAGTGGCTGATGGAGGCAGAGTGATTAAAGCAGTTTTAAGTTGCTTTAAGAGGGTTTGCATGGTTTTGCATGTGACAAGCGATGCCAGCAAATGGTTAACCGTGCAGATGCTTAATCCATTTTGGCTTCATTTAGCATCATGCAAACTTGCTCCTCCTGCTTTCACCCGCACTAATTCCTTTAAAAGAAAAGAAAGTGATTATAGGAAAGTGGTGAGAAAGGGGCATGCAGTAGGGAAAACAATATGAAAGGTAGCTAGGGATGTGCAGGATCAGCCCCTTACAACCCCACCTGTGCCTCACTAGGACCACCATCATGGTCAGAGTCTGCAGAGACAATGACATCAGATTCTGAACAGGGGACCATGGCCACCATGTCCACCTGTGAGGAAAGATAACATATGTAATTAATACCTGCACCTGCAGCAAAGGATCTGGAAAGACCCCAGTACCTCACCAAGAGGATCAAGGGGCTTCAGACAGATGCTGTATGCTGCCCGTTGATTAAAGAAACTCCAGCTCTACTCAGTGGCATACCGCCTGCTCAGAGGCGATCTGTGCCTGACGTATAAAGCCATGTCCAACCCAGAATTCATGGACATGCTGCACCTCAGAAAATCCAAATCCCGTTGAGCTACGTTGCTCGGGGACTTGTACCTCAGCACTGAAATAAATAGGACATGCTGGAGGGACAGATTCATAACCCAGAGGCTCCTTCACTCGGGAATAAAATCCCAGTCCAGGTTAGGCAGAGTCCTCATTGCTCTCTTCAAGAGGAATCTTGATGAGTGGATGGGAGATTGTAGGTTTTATCCCCGGTATCACTTCTGTGTCACTGTTAGACAGAAGCACAGTATACTAACCTTGAAAAAGGGCATAGCAAAATTAATTTAAAATGGGTGGCGAAAGCCATACACACTCTGGCTAGGCTTATAAATGCCCTAGGGCAGATAGCCTAGTATGAACCTATGAACCTATGAACCATTATAAGGTTTGCTGGTAAACACACACACACACACACACACACACACACACACAAACATGCACACATGGACACACACACACAGACGCGCACAGGTGAGGTGGCACAAAGGCATTACACAGACCTCACAATAGCCAACTGGTGACATTCACGACACATAGTCAGACCACAACATACATACACTAGACAGGCCCTCAACAGCATGCATTGCGGCCCTTTCCACTTAATGTTACTACTAATATATGGGTTCCTATTACAAGACTGAAGACGCATTCTTTCAAATGTGTCTTGGTCGAACTGAAAAGACTGAAAAGGCAAAGTATCGAAGCGGCTTTTAAGCGAATTCCTTCCCTGGGAAAGAATTTGCCTGGCTGCTTCTGTACTTTGCCGTTTTTGGCACTGTAGTGTGATCTCGGAGTTGATATATTTAAGTAGGGGGGTGTGGGGGGCACAGTTCCCCACATTGGGGTGTGCAAGCTGAAGCCCCCCACTTAATGTAATGTTTAAAGTGTTTTCTTTTTTTTTTTGGAACAGCAATTTTTTTTCCTTCAACATTGTAAACTTTCACTTACATAGGGTCAATTAATCACCGTTCACTTTTTTAAGCATTTGGTGATGTAATAAAGACCCTAATATATACCTATGGGATACGTGAGTAGTGTAAGTAGGTGATGGGCCTTCACCAACACACTGCACCCATGTACACATTATTGCTGTTCAGCAGTATAGCACAGTGGAAACTAGTTCAGAACATACCTCTGAACTGTACACAGTTTCACTGAATGTCTATATGTGTGGCTCATATTTTTGGCCTGTTCCTCATAAATCCTGTGATTGTCTGATACATTAGTGGGATGATCTGTGGATTGATGTTACTAATTAATGAATAATTTGAGTTGCAGACTTCATAACCTGCAGTAAATGAATGTTAAAACAAAGCCGGTTACTCTAACAACCTTCTAAGCTTACAGTGGATATAATAAGCATACACACCCCTGTTAACATGCCAGATTTTTGTGATATATAACATGAGACCACAGAAATGTCATAACATTTCCCACCTTTAATGTGACCTATACCCTGTCCAATCCAATTGAAGAACATACACATCGGTTAAGGGTAACAAAGTAAATTAAATACGTACAATAGCCTGTTGCATAAGTGTGCACACCCTTAAACTAATACTTTGTTAAAACATCTTCTGATTTAATTACAGCATTCAGTCCCTTGGGAAGGTGTCTATCAGCATGCCACATCTTGACTTGGCAATATTTGCGCACTCTCTCTTGCAAAAGCCCTCCAACACTGTCAGATTGCGAGGGCATCTCTTGTGCACAGCCCTCTTCAGGTCACCCCACAGATTTTCTATTGGATGTAGGTGTGGGCTCTAGCTGGGTCAGTCCAGAACATTGAATGTCTTCTGGTGAAGCCATTCTTTTGTTTATTTGGATGTATGGTTTGAGTCATTGTTGTGTGGAAAGGTGGAATTCCTCTCCATCTGCAGCTATCTAGCAGACATCTGAAGAATTTGGGCTTAAAGGGACTGTTTTTTGGAACTGTTCATAATCCCCTCCAACTTGATTAAAACCCCAATTCCAGCTTATGAACAGCAACCTTAAAGCAGAACACTCCCATCACCATGCTTTACCATGGGGATGGTATTCTTTTGGTCATGCGCAGTGTTGTAATTGCGCCAAACAAACCTTTCAGAATTGTGTCCAAAAAGTTCAACCTTCATCTCATTAAACCATAACACATTTTCCCACATGCTTTTGGGAGACTTGATGTATTGTTATTCAGAAATTAGCCAGGCCTGGATGTTGTTTAGTGTGAGAAAATGCTTCTATCTTCCAACCCTACCCCATAGGCAAGACATATGGAGACTACGGGAGATTGTTGTTACATGTAGTACACAACAAGTAGTTGCCAGAGATTCTTGCAACCTATTTAGTTTTGCTGTAGGTCTCCTGGTGGCTTCCCTCACCAGTTTTGGCTTGTCGTCTCATCAAATTTGGAGGGATGTCCACTTCGCAATGTCACTGCTGTCCCATATCTTCTCAACCTTTTGATGGCTGTCTTTGCCATGTTCCATGTATATGCAATGCTGTGGAAATGTTTTTCTACCCTTCTCTGGGCTGATGCCTTTCCACAATGAGATCCCTTTGAAGCTTTGTAAGCTGTCTGCAAACCATGGCTGTTACTGTAGCAGGCAACTGAGTAAATGTCTGGAAAAGCCTAGTAGGACAGCTGACTGTTATTCATTGTTAATCAAAGAGTCTCTGTAATTGATGGCAGGTGTGTACCCAAGAAGATGTAATGTAATTACATCAAAAGCTGCTTCAACATATTATTAGCTTCAGGCTGTGCATGCTTATGCATCTAGCTTATTGTATGTGTTTTATTTTTCATACTTGTTCCCCTAACAGATTTGTTTGTTTATCAATTGAATTGCACAGGCTTTAGGTCACATTAAATGTTGAAACAGTTGTGAAATGTTTTATTGTGGTCTCATTTTTGCATGTCACAAATACCTGGCATTTTAACAGGTGTGTACACTTTTTATATGCACTGTATAGCACTACTTTTCAAATAAGTCCCTAGTTTTGTCACTTTGTCCCCCCATTTTGTCAGTTTTTGTCCAGATTTCTTGCACTGACATGTTGTGAGGTATGCTACGGATATGTTGCACCTCCTGCAAATAGGCCCCTATGATGACCACTCTGATGCAAATCAGTTAACCCCACCACAAGTGAACATGCACATTTCGCAATATGGCTAAGAGTATCAGTTGTGTGCATGGTAAAATGCATGACCTTAACATGCCTGAGGTATTGGTGAGCCACAGCAGGACAATACCATACTCACCGGCTTCAGGCTGTGGTTCCAGAAACAGACCAGAGGTACCTATGTAGTTGTGGGAAAGAGGTATTGTTAGCAGACTCACATGTGGCATTGGTACAGAATGAATGCTACTTTTCTGCACATGTACAGTACAAGCTCTGATACTATGGAATTTGCTGTCCTTCACCATAGATGTGCACTTGTGTGCATCACAAAACCCCACTCACAAATGCAGTTTGACCTGACATATCCATCTAGATACTCTACAGAAGCCATTATGACTGTTACATTATGAAATTGATGTACACTGGGGCCTTACCTGGATGCTCGCCTGTTATCTGGGTGCCACCCACTTCCACAACTTGGGTGTGTTGGCTTTGCTGGCATGTGGTGGCTGCCCCAAGGTTGGCAAGGAGCTCCTCCATTTGTGTAAGTGGGGCCTGCATAGCAGGATCCCCACCTGTGGCAGAACGGTCCCTGTCCACGGCAGCAGCCCTTTGCCGGGCATGGCATATCAGGTCAGTCGCCAGATGCCTGACCTCATCATATGTGCGTCCATGGTGGCCTAAGTTGTTTTCTCTGTGGACAAGCTCATCCCACAGGGTGATCCACTCCCACAGATTCTGTTGGCCACGGACAAACATCACCCTATGGTGGTTGATTATCATCTCGGTGATGGCCGCAGTTTCAGCTGCAGTGTATGCTGGCTGCCTTGCATGCTGCATGGCACCTAGAAGACAAAAATGGGGAAACACATCACAGGACCTCATACAATGGTCAATGTTATTTACATAACCTGCCATCAACATTGACTAGCATTAGCCACCACTTACGACCACATCACACCCCTGTCATCTATCAGCACAGTATGAGCTTGCATTGCACTCCTGGTGCTGATGTGTCATGTTCCCCCCATGAGGGCCAGTAAATTGCATAATCCACCATTCATCATTCACCTTTGTGAAATGGGATGACAGTGGCCATCTTCCTTGCAGACGGGATGTCAATGGTGCTCAGGCTTTGCTTGCTTTACAGTGTGTAATGGAGCAGGAGGCATATGCCTGTGTTCATGTAGGATGCAGACAGGGATGTTATCAGCTCCCATGGAGACTCACATTTGTTGCCTTTGATTAGGCATTATGTACCTACTCCCTAATGATGAGGGGAGGGGTGCAGGTGCTGTGCATATCCACCTATACTGATGGTGGGATGGGAGGGTGATGTTTTCCCTTAACCTGTCTGCAGCAGGTTGGCTATAGCTATGCTGTCTGTGTATGTGGTATGATTGACTACCAGTACAGGGTGGGTTGGGTTGTTGCCTCTCAGATTAAAGAGATGTGTGAAGATGGCCTTGTGATTGGCCTTGGTGGATGTGTCCAATATGTACTCATAGTTAGCCTTACAGTAATTCACCTGTGACCCCATATGCTTGTTCAGACACAAGCTGACTTGCTTCCAAGATGGTGCCTGTTCCTACTTGGCCCTGTACAGCCAATATAGCAATGGATTATGTGGTTTATGTATTGCTGCTGTCCAGCAAAGGGGATTACTCTACCTTGGTGGAGGCAGATTTTATGAGTCAAGTATTGCTGAGTCCATACATCTATGTAGGTGCTCATATAGCTGTTTGCAGTGGGCATGGACACAAAGTCATAACACAGTTAGACAACTCTGCATTTTCAACCTGATAATCATGCTTATTCTAGTACCCATGTCTGTCTCAGGGCAATGCAACAACCAGTAGCTGTAGAAATTTATGTCTGTTGTATGCATACAAACTAAGATTACACACGTATATAACATAAACAGCTTATTTACCTGACGTTTTGCATCTCATGTCTGTTGTTTTGTGGCTTCCAGCTATACCTACTCATACATACATGTCCACAGGTAATACCTGATATACATTTCTGTTCTATGTCAGTATGACATACTGTATTTACACTCTTGCTGCTCAGTAATACCTCTCAACCTGTTAGAGCAGGACATCTGTATAGGTCTCTTAGATTTGTGAGACAAACATGTGTATCATAGTTGTATTCACAAGTAACATATGGATATTTACAACATCCCACTATCTGGCCTAGCAGTTTCACAGTCAGTATTGTTCAACAGATACTCCAGTAGTAGTCATATGTGAGTCATCCTTTCCTGGGTTGACTGAGGGGCATGAGCTGTGACCTATGTCACTGCAGACAGACCCAGTTGCTATTTCAGTCAATATATGTTAGAACAGGCAGTGTTACTGCAGCAACTGTCTCAGTTTATCTGCTCAAGTATTTCAGATATGTCCCTATGTTCATGGCTTCCCCCCCCACTTTGTCAGGCTTGGTCCAAATTCATTGCATTAAGGGGTTCTGAGCATACCTGTCAACTGGCTGTATTGTTTCAGAATGTCCATGTTTATTGCTAATATGTTTGGTGTGTTCCACAAATTATTCTTATTTCTCTGGTAAATCACTGTGATCTGAGGATTCCTATCAGTAAATGATGAAATACATTTCAGTGTCAGACCTCATATCCTTCAGAAAATGTATGCTGAAACAAATCCTGTTACTCTTGCAACTGTCTACATTTCTAATGGCAATATTTAAAGTATGTCCCTAGGTTTGGCCCATTGTCCTCCCATTTCGACAACCTTTGCCCAGATGTCTTGCACTAAGAGGTTGAGAGGTATGGTTCTGAGGTATGACTGCACTACATGTTATGTATATCCATACATACATATATATATATATATATATATATATATATATATATATATATATATATATATATATATATATGTATATCTACAAAACCTGAGTGATTCCACAGAGCTTTTTCCCTACTATTGAATGACTCTAATGAACATGTTCAAAAAAGCATCAGTAACTCCTATAGCTTAAATGGTGTAGTGCTATATTGCTCTGACTATAGTGCATGGGGTCCTGGGTTCCAGACTTGGCAGCCCTGAATATTTTGTTACTAGGCAGAACAGTGGCTGATGGAGGCAGAGTGATTAAAGCAGTTTTAAGTTGCTTTAAGAGGGTTTGCATGGTTTTGCATGACGCTAAGCGATGCCAGCAAATGGTTAACCGTACAGATGCTTAATCCATTTTGGCTTCATTTAGCATCATGCAAACTTGCTTCCTCCTGCTTTCACCCGCACTAATTCCTTTAAAAGAAAAGAAAGTGATTATAGGAAAGTGGTGAGAAAGGGGCATGCAGAGGGAAAACAATATGAAAGGTAGCTAGGGATGTGCAGGATGGGTGAAGGGATGGTCCATAGCTGTCCATTTCTTATACAGCAACAGCTGCACATTTGTACAGAATTTGGTGGTGAATTTGGACACTCAAACCCCAGAGAGAGGGGTGAGGACAACAGAAATGTGTTGTCAAATCAATTGGACCAGAGTCCTTCCATTGGACACCTGTGTGAAATGGACAGCATTGTATGGGGCGACAATTTATTGGGGACAGATGCCCTTTTTTTCCTTTGTTAAGGTGAAAGTGGGATGTTGGGGAAGGATTGTAGGTATGTCTGGGGAGGTAGGTTGGGTAGGAAGACAGGACAGCAGACAGGGGTGGTGTATGACATGTGGGGGTAAACACCTTGGATGGGGAGGGTGTTTGGGAATCAGAGGCCCATGACCCCCCCATATGAATATGGTGGGACTGACATCCCCACCTGCAGGCAGTTACGACTGCACCTTCACAGCCCCGACAGTGGCTGTGCTGGGGGCTTGACAGGAAGGGCAGCCTGCTCCTCAAGGTGCACCAGGCAGCCCTCCATCTGGCACTGCTGGCCACCCAACTGAGAGCAAATGACACTGCACACCATACTCCAACCAGACCCCTAGCAAGTATGGCAGGTGCCAAGGCCCAAAATACCACAAAGCTAAACAAAAATAAAGGGCCAGCACCAGTGGAGGTAGCCAAAAAGTATAAATTTCATAAATATATAACTTAGTTCAACTAAGGAGTATAAATTACCCCCATGTCAGCACAAAAATGCCATATATTAAATAAGCAAACCGGTTTTGGCTATATAAGCCTTCTTCAGTGCATGAATCAAACTAACAAAGACCAAACAAAAACCGGTTTGCTTATTTAATATATGGCATTTTTGTGCTGACTTGGGGGTAATTTATATTAAGTTGAATATATATTTATTAAATTTATACTTTTTGGCTACCTCCATTGGTGCTAGTCCTTTATTTTCATTTGACTGCACACCATACCTCAGAACTGATGGCAGATGACTGACTCATCTCTGCGCCTGTGCCCAGGTGGTGCAGGGCCTGCAGGAGATGAAGTTCCATGGTGGGTCCCAGACATGCTGGGGCCCGTTGCCACAGCCAGATTGGGCAGGACAGGAGGATCTGCTGGGATCAGCCTTCCCAAACGTGCTATGGTGTTGAGGTTTTCCAAGATATATTGGTTAGTAATGAACAAAACATTTCAATATTAGTTTTAAAGGCATGCATGGATGCTCAATTAACCCAAAACAACAGATGTGAAGCAGTTGCACTGCAAACAGAACACATGCATAACTGGAACAACAGTAAGCATTGTAACAGCAAGCCAGTAACAATGACAGAAACAGGCCAACAGCAATGGTATTTGAACAAGGTATGTTAACATGCAACCAATTAATTATAAGAACAATAATATAACACATGTACCAACATTAGGTTTGGTAAACACATGCCTGTTAGTATATGAATAATAATTAGTGATGCAGATAAGGGGTGGGGGGAGAGAAGAAAAGTCCATTGACAACTGCATAGGCCTCTGTTTATACAACAGTACTGCTCAATACTCTAGAAGCCTGCCCTCACTTTACAACTACCTATGGCCTACCTATGACATACCTATATTTGTGAGGTGGGCCATGTAGACGGCCTTCTATGCAATGGTGCCCACACAGTGGGAGACTGTCAGGCTGCTACCAACCTCAGTGCACAAGTAGCCTCACATCTGATTGCATGCTCAGTACATTATTACTGTCATACTTAGTGTGGATGACATCTGCTACAGCAGGGGTGTGATGTCTCTCCTGGCATTCTGTTTATGGTAATGCTTTTTGTACCAGTCAGTAATTGGGTGAGTGCCTCTTGAGGAATGGCCACATCAGTTGGGGAATGTAAGACAGTGGGCAGCTTTCAAGCATCTGTACACCTGGTCAGCCACAGATCACTGCTATTGTTCTGTACCTCTGATACATATATATCAAACAGTAGAGGCTCCCAGACCTATCCTTGGGGTACACCATTGCGGATGAATCTACTATTAGAGGTGGGTTCTATTACTTTTACTGAGTGGGTACTTGTCATTGGGCCAGTTAGCTACCCATCTGGTAACATACAGGTTGGTGCCTAGCTGTGTAGGCGTATGTATCCTGGCCACCTGGGGATTAGTGTGAGAGGATTGGGCTAGGTGAAGCTAGGCATTGTTCACCATCTTCCCCTCATCCCTGTGTTTGTTGACCACTGAAGAGAGGTTAATCAGGTTTAGCAGGCCTGATCTCCCTTTGACAGTATCATGGTGTGTGGGCCCAGGCATTTTGATGTTGCCGATGTCCTTGTTCATAATGTCCTTGATATTGCCTCCCATGCCCTTACAGAGGAGGCTAGTTAGGCTGATGTCCATAATATTGGCTGGGTTGGTGGATTGCTCCACCTTTGTGTATAGGGATGGCAGTGGCTGTCCTCTGTGCAGATGGGATGACACCGGTGCTCAGGCTGTGGTTGACTACAGTGCAGAATGGATCTGAGAGCCCATGCCTATGTTCATGTGGGATGCAGCCAGTGATGGTATCATGCCTATGGAGACCTCTGTGTGTTGCCTTTGAGAGGGCATTACAGACTTGCTTCCTGATGATGAGGGGAGGGGGGCAGGTGCTGTACATACACATGTGTACCACTGGGGGGACAGGGGGGTGGGGTTTACAGTTCACCTATCTGCAGCCAGTTGCCTATATCTATGCCATATGTGCATGTGGTGTTATTGACCACCACTACAGACCAAATTTGTGTGTTGCCTCTGGAATTGCAGACACATGTGTGGAAGGCCAAGTGATATGCCTTGGAGGATGTGTCCGATTTGCACTCAAAGACAGTCTTGGGGTACATCACCTGTGCACTTACTTGCTTGTACAGACCAAAGTGACATTGCTTCCAGTGAGGCACCTGTTCCTTCTTGGCCTGTCCAGCAATTGTTTCCACCTATTATGGTATTTGTGTATTGCTGCTGTCCACCACAGGTGTTTACCCTACCTTGAGGTAGATGATGTTGTCCTGTCAGGTACTATGTGGGTGCCCACATAGTATTTTGGTGTGGGCCTGGACATTGCTGCTAGTTCCAACAAATGGGACATTGGTTGTACAGCTACTTCTACCTGCTCTGAGGAGATTTATAGTCATGTGTGTACAGTTCATTCTGTTTGACACTGTAAAGGGGGTGGTGGGGGGCAGGGGAGATGATGACCTGAACAGTGATGGTTATGTGGTCAGATATTACCAAGGGGCATGGCACTGTAGGAGTGCTACAGTGGCTACTCATGTTGGTTAGGACCAGGTGCATGAGATTCCCACCTGCCATAGGAGTGTTGATTAGCTGATCCACTGCACTGCCATTGACAAAGCCAAGGAATCTATGTGCATTCATGATCAGGTGGCATAGGTCAGACACATTATGGTTGGGTATTTGAAGTCACCCAGAAGCAGGGATATGATTGAATCCTGACAGATTTCAGCAGGTCCCTGTGGTGGGTGTCCATAGTCATGGTTGAAGGCCTGTAGCTAGCTATGATTTGAGTAGGTGTTTTGTCAACTGTTAACTGCACTTGGAATGTCACCCATGTGTCATACTGTTTGGCCGGCCTGGAAGTGTGTATGTGTATGCTAGTGTTCAACACTCCACCTCCTGTGGTTTTGCAGGCCTCGATTTGGGGTCTAAATATATGATGGGACAAGTGACCTGGCAAGGTTGGTATGCTCTTCACAGCTAGAAAGCAGGTATCAGTGACTGCATAAATATCAGCATCCTACGGGACAAGGTGCACTTGCATTGACATAGGTGTCATGGCAAGACAACTAGCTCCTGTCTGGGCAGGACATCTGCACAAAGGCACACATCATTGTTGGGCAAAGGCCAGTAAATAGTGTCACTTTATGAATCTAGCTGAAACACACTTAGTTGCCAGCAAAGACAATGTCACATTCACAGGTGTACTCTGCAGGATATGACATCTGACAATAATATGTATGCAAATTTGTTATAACTTCAGTCTTTAATGGGTTGCCAGTGATGTGCCAGACAATGCACAACTGTCTGAGGCATTGACTACAAATATGAGGCAGACATGTGGTCAGTCTGCAAAACTATGGACAGTTGTCAGGTATGGGTCTCAGTATATCACATACAGTTCAGCACACACATCTGCTCCTGTCATGTAGTATGCACATACCCTATGTACATCTCTTACATTTGTAAGACAAGCATATGTATCAGAGTAGAATTCACAGGTGACATATGAATGATTACAACATCCCAGGTAGCTGGCCTACCAGTGACACACTCAGTATTGGAGAACAGAGACTCCATTAGTAGTCATACATGAGCTGACCTTTGCTGGGGTGAATCAAGGGCCAGAGATGTGCTCCATGTCAATGCAGGCAGGGCAAGCAGAGATGGCAATAGGTGCTGGACAGCAGCATGTGAGTCCAGCAGGTCTTTTTGCGGCCTAGTGTTTAATGTCCTATTTGACATCATTGCATCCCCTTCTGCATTTCATTACAAGCTTACATGATTGACATACCCGTTATAGTGCTCAGGAGCTTCCTCACAACAATGCAAATGGTTAGGTTTGTGTAGTCGCAGTATGTCTTTGTGTAGATGGGTTGAGACCTTTGTTGCCTAGGCAGCAGCTTGCCATTTGTAGGTCCTACTTATAAGCAGGTGATGGCCTGTGCACCAGTGTCTGCCACTTGCTACTTGTATCCAGAGCAACTGTGTTGTCTTTCCATTTGCCAATGCCATAGCAACACAGTGCTATAATCACAACCTTCATGTGTGCCTTGCCCCTTTCCTTGCCTGTGTGGGGGATATTATGGAGGTGTGGGGGCTACAGATTCACAGACAGTAGGTGGGAATACCTCTCAGGAGAGGACATGTGGAGACAGACCAGCAACATGGGGAACAAAGCTCCAGAATTGGGTACAGATTGTAAGTCAGTAGTGCTGTTATACACATAGAGGGTTGTTAGTTTAACAGGGTTTATCTGGACATGCATTTTTTGTGTGACTTGACGTCTGACAGTGATATATCTCTGACATACCTCTCAACTGTCCTGATGTCCACAGACTGCCCAGAGGTTTGCCTGTTATGTTTTGTCTGTTCCTCAGACAACATCTGTTTTTGTGGAAGCAGTAAGATAATGTGAGGATTGTAGTCAGTAACTGTTGACATCTATTGGTGTTTCAGACATCATATCCTTCAGGGATGTTATGTTACAACAAAGCCTGTGGCACTGGCAACTGTGTTTGTAATGCCATTATGTGAGATATGTCTCTCTCTCTTTCCGGCCCCCTGCCCCCAAGTATGTCATGCTTTGTCCAGATGTCTTGCAGTAAGAGAGTTAGAGGTATGTGATCATTATGTAGTGACTGCACTCAAGGTATCATCCAATTGACTTAGCAGACTCCTGGGACTAGTATGCAGCAGTGGCCATGAATATGGTCTCACACCCTGGACATTCTGTGGAAATCTGTACATATGAGGGTTATGTATGTCTGGCCATTGTGAAGCGACTGCCAAGATTGTGTAGCAGTGTTGTGTGTAGATGTTTGTTTGGCTGGGTAGGGAGAGTAGCAGATGTGAGTGTCACAGATCCTTTTTCTATCTGATTGTCCATGCTGCTATGGCTGCTGGTGGTCTATCAGGTGTGTATGTTTGTAGGGGCAGACTGAGAAAGGTCATGTAACACCTCAGGATTCCCAGTAGACTGTGAGTTCAGACAATATATGTCAGTGTAGTGTGTAACTGGGAATTGGGATATGTTCATTCAAACAGTTATTCTACTCTGGAGTTCATTTGGTGTACTGATATGTTGCTGTGACTGTGGTGCAAACGGTTGTGGGTGGATATTTATGAACCACTATCTGCTTTTTCCTACAGTTCCATCCCTGTAGTGCATGCTATATTTGGATATACATGGGTAATTGCCCAGAGCTGAGTTGGGTTAGTGTCGTGTTGGTCTTACTGTGGTTCAGAAGGTGCTGGGTGACATGATTGGCAGCTGTCAAGGGTTTTTCCATTCTGTTACATGACTGCGGTCATACCTCTCTACTGTCCAGATGTCTAGACACGTTCCTGTTGTGTGGCTCATATGTTTTGTCTGTTGGCCACAACAGTTATCGGTTTCTGTGAAATCACAGGGATGATGTGAGCAATGACATCATTAAATAATGATATTCATTTGTGTTTCAGATGTGGAATCAATCTGGCATTGTATGTTAAAGCACACCATGCCACTCTAACAGACTTCTACATGTATGACAGCCATATTTCAAAGATGTCACTATTGTTTGTCCTTTAACCCCTAGTTTGTTGGGCTTTTTGCAGATATGTTGCAGTAAGAGGTTGGTTATCTGTCTATATATCTATGTATGAATATATGTATATATATATATATATATATATATATATATATATATATATATATAATATCTACATATATATATATATATATATATATATATGTGTGTGTGTGTGTGTGTGTGTGAATATATATATATATATATATATATATATATATATATATATATATATATATATATATATATATATATATATATATGACAGTACTACGAATATATATTTCCTCCTTATGTTGAATGACTGTTGTGCAGGATATGTTTGTAAAAATATTATAAATTCTTACATCTCTGATGGTGTAGTGGTATGTTGCTGAGATTGTTTTGCACAGGTCCTGGGTTCCAGACTTGTTTTTTTCATTAATGTTAAATGACCAATATGAATGATATGTTTATAAAAGCATTAAAGATTCTCACAGCTCAGATGGTGTAGTGGTAGGTTGCTGTGTTTGCAGTGCACAACATCCTGGGTTCAAGACTTGGCAGGGCTAATTATCTTGTTGCCGGGCAGAACAAGGGCTGATGGAGACAGAGGGACTACGGCAATTTTGAGCATTTGTAAGTGGGTTTGTGTGGTTTTGTGCAGAGCTAAGCGATGCTAACACATGGTTAAGCCTTGTTAGCTTTGCTTAGCACCACTTACTCCCAATTACATCCGCACTAATTTTCTTTAAAGGAAAGAAAAAAAGGGAGATAGGAAAGTGGTAAAATGGGGGCAACCAGAGGGTAAAACATTATGAAAAACAGCTAGGGATGTGCAGGATGGGTGTAGGAAAGGACCATAGCTCTACATTTCTTTAGCAGCAACAGCTGTGAATTAGATGTGTAGAATCTGGAATTTGCAGCCTCACACCCCACAGGGAGGGGTGCTGGTGACAGACATTTGCAGAATAATCTGTGTGTTAATTGATTAGTTTCACTGTACATGAGGGAAAAATGTAGAGCTATGTATGGGACAATGTTTTTTTTGCGATACAGATGCCCTTTTTTTTAAGGTGAGAGTGGGGCATTGGGGAATGGCTGTAGGTACATTTGGGGAGGTAGGTTGGGTGTGATATGTTGCATTTGCAGACAGACAAGACAGACAAGACAACAGACAGAGTCAGTATACCTTTGATGGGGAGGATGGTTGGAAATCCAAAGCCTAGGAGCCCCAGTGGATACAGTGGGATTGAGGTCCCCATCCATGGGCAGTCACCACTGCTCCTTCATTGCCCCGAAGTTGGCTGTGCTGGGGGCTGGATAGGAGGGGCAGCCTGCCCCTCGAGGTGTGCCAGGTAGCCCTCAATCTGGCACAGTTGCCCACCCAACTCAGTTTGGATGGTGCTGCACACCAAACTCCGGAACTGACTGCAGGTGACAGGCTCCTGTCCATGCCCGCTGCCAGGGGGGATGGGCCCCGTCCACTGAGGTGGTTCCATCCAAAGGTGGTGCAGGACCAGCAGAAGAGGAAGTCCTGGGTTGGGTCCCAGATGTGCTGGGGCCTGGTGCCATGCCCAGATGAGGCAGGACAGGGGATCCACCAGGATCTGCCTTCCCAAACGTGCTATGGTGTTGAGGTTTTACAGAATACGTTGGTTAGTCATGCATAACACATTTCAAGATTAGTTATAACAGCATGCTTGGGTGTTCCAATTAACCCCATAAAACAGATTTGAAACAGTTGCATAGCAAATAGAACACATGCTTAAATGGAACAACATTATGCATCGTAACAGCATGCCAGTAACATTGACAGCAACAGGCCACCGACAATGGTATTCGAACAAGCTATGTTAACATGCAACCAATCAAATATATGAACAATAACAGAACACAAATCCCAACAATAGGTTTGGAGAACAACATACCCGTAGTATATCAATAATAATTATTGATGCAGATGAGGGGTGGGGGGAGAGACAAAAAGTCCATTAACAACTTTTATGCTTCTATTTTACAAAACAGTACTGCTCACTATTCTATGGGTCTGCCCTCACTTTACAGCTACCTATGGCCCATAGCTTCTGTAGCACAAACCTACCTATTAAACTGTCAGCCTGGAATGGTATGGGGCAAACCATGACAACTCTGGGTACATGACTAGAGGGACTTGTACATGTCAGGGTTACATATCTGGCAGAGCAGGGGTACCCTGAACTGCTATGTGAGTACTTCAACTGGTTTCCTATCTGTGTCCAGGGTTATTGGCAGCAGTGACCACTAGCTGTGACAGTGGACACTTGACCAGCATGTATTGGGAAGAGTGCATGTTGTATGTATCTGTCCTGCTGTCATTTGCAGTCATGTGGTGGGACAGCTGAACAGTTGCACACAGTTTATTAGTATAAGCTTCATACAGCTACTACCAACATTTCCTTCCCTGTAAAACCTGTGGAGAAAATATTTGTTAACACTACCTAACTGTTTTTACATTTACTCCTGATTTCTTGTGTGTAGATATGCACATATCTTAGTACCACTCCCTGGATTTGAACTGTGTCCGGGTGTGCAAAATTAACAACTAAGCTATTTCACATCACACTGAGCTACTGAGGAACTGCTGTTGCATGTTTCACTGGTTTCTGCCTAATAGTCTCTTGGTTAGATAGTCTGAACTTGTAATCCTGTGATGCGTGCATGACAGATAGTTATTGTACTGTGCATTAATCCTATGGATTGCTACAATCTGGAAAGCAAAGGTTAACACAAGGCAATGCTGGATGGAACACACTTTGAAACTTTACCCATTACTTAGTGCAGTATATATTTCACATTTCAGTTATATCTCGTTTTACATCTTCACCATCTGCAGTTTTTCTTAACAGCTGGTTCACAGAACAACCTCAGTTAATGTATGCTATCACAGCCATATTTGCTGTAAAGAATCTGTATACATTGTCTGTCTACAACAACATACCTGAATAAACACAACAGTTTTTTGTATGGATCTTTATTGCACATCAATATTAGTCTGTCAAACTTTTTTATTTATTCATTTCACACAAGTAACAGTATCCCTACTAGCAGTAAGCAATGTACTCCTTCTTAGGTATTTGAACAATATACTGCAAAATAGATTTGTACTCACCAGCCTGTCAGCACAGCCTCAGCAGTCTGTCGGCATGGGCTTCTAAATTATTAGCCCTCTCTGCTGCAGCTGTATGGGAGAAAAAGAAACATTATGCATGCCTGTCTATCACATTCTCAGGCTAGTATTTGCTGCAAACTACTTGATAGTGATACTTACTACTGGAGCATTCCGTGCCCATGCATCTTGGATCCACTGGGCCAAGAGAACCCCTTTCCTCCACTTTAGGTCAGCATAGTGATGCCATACCTGCTCACCAGTCCTGGGATTCCAGTAGCACTGGTGAGGTTATGTGCAAGATGGTCCCAGGCCTCTGTTTTGTATTGTGAGCCCTGGTACTGGCCCTGCAGCAGTCTCTCCTCATGGTTTTCTACAAGGAGACCAGCCATGACCCTGGACTCCTGAATGCTCCAGCGCTGCACCTGAAAGCACACTCCTTCACCTAAACCAGCCATAATACCTGCACAGATGAACTATAACAGATTCTGGCTGTATTCCCACCTGCGCCATTTAAATAAGGTGATATTCCCACCCTTTGCCGTCATTGGAACATTTTGAACATATAATGCTCCCCTAAGCAGTGCGCAAATCCGCTAAGCTAAGTTGAACATTTCTTAAAGGGGTAATTGCTGAGCACTGCTTAACACTGCGCAAACCCACTTAGCTGAGCTACCTGCTGCTTAGCATTTATGTCTAAGCAATGCTTAAACCTGGTAAGCATAGCTGAGCACTCCTAGCAATTGATCACTTGTCATTTTTAGAAAATATTAGAATAATGACTTCATTTAGTCAGTGTATATGATTTACTTTACATGACATCCCTCTTTGTGCTTTACATTAGCAAGGGGTGTGACTATACTGTATGGGACACTTGTGTATATATGGGTGGTTACACATGTTATATATACTCACACATCCATTTTACACCAGCTACACTATCCCTGGTTTCCAAAAAACAGTTACTACACTATTTAAGTTGATGAAAATAATTTTAACACTGCTTTTCCATATAAACATAACTTGCCTGTCTTGGTACTCGAACCATGAATGCCTGCATATAAAGCCAGGTCTCTAACCACTACACTATCTCAGTATGGGAATTTTAGCTGTATATTTTTATTAATCTCCTATAGGATGTTTAAGCAATGCTAAGTGGAGGGCCATAATGCACACACCCACTCAACTACGCTTAAACATTCCTTAATATGGAAAAAATTATTATATTATTATTATTATATTATTATATTATATAGTGAGTATTGTGGTATTCTGACAAGTCATCGAGGACTGCGGTCAGGAAATAATGGCATACATTTGACTTTCATTCTTCTATCCTTTCGAAATTCATGCTAATGCATAACCTGTTTTCTATCAACTTTCTAAGTTTGTAAGAGCAATATTTAATAAGTGTCCCTATTTTTAGGGCTTTGTCCCCCCATTATTTGTACCTTTGTTCACATTTCCCACTTTAGTAGGTTGTTAGGTGTCATACAGCACTTTTACAATGCAGGAGGTGTGTCACAGAACCTGTCACACATCCCCTGCATTGCTTTCCTGCTCCTCTATGTATGTCAGTGTCCTTTGGACACTGAAATACATTTATTTCATTTCAGTGTCTGGGGACACTGAAATACTGGCATAATATTAGAGAAATTCTCTAATATTATGCCATATTACATTTAAAAGTGCTGTATGGCACTTTCTGAGTGCAGGGGGTGTGTTAACTGTGTCAGCAGTGCTAGAATATGCCCCCTGCACTTGCTCACTGTTCGTGTCTGTACAGCCCTTATCAGTAGCAAGCCTTCATGAATATACAAGGTGCACTGCTGTTAGAGCTATACGGATACGGACATGGTTCACTCCATGCAGGAATAGCACTATTTCTGCATGGAGTTTATTGAATCCCGGGGACTGTGAGAGAACAAAATTGGTGCAGCAACTACAATGCAATAAGGAATCTATGCTTAACTGATAACAGTGCAGTAGCACTGAAGTGCACATAGTGCGAGTAACACCAGCCCACACAAAAACACTACCTAAACACACTCTACCGATAGCAATACTGTAGCAATGAAATGTTCAACTAGCAACTGAGAGCAGCTTCACACAATCATGTGCAGCTTTCATAATGCAGCTTTGCTGAAAACCTCAACAAGCAAACATTTTCCAATGGCCAAGTACCCAAAGAGGTTGTCAACTCAATCTTAGACTGAGTACTGAAAAATGTAGACCAGATACTATGCAGTCTCACCAGCAAGATACATACAAGATACATGCAAACCAGTGGAATATATGTTAACAAAAAAAAGAAAAAGGAAAACTGAAACAGCCAATGAGGATGCAGCTTACTACTAGGCCAGCAGTAATTTGGCCTCCTAGAATGGCAGCAAATTACCATATTTTGCAAGGTAATCAAAAATAATGTTCCAAGATGGCCCCTAAAGACTGCCAAATTAAGTTGTAACCAATTAGCAATATGCACTGAAACTAACAACAAAAAATTGTCTCTGATCTTAAATGACAATATACAAAATTAAAGCATACATTACTGGTGCTTAATGGACCTGAAGAAAGGAGCCAAACCCCATGAAAACAGGACAAACCCAACTCCAGCAATAGCTTAAGTGGATGAGGAAACTACAGAAAAATAGAAGAGTAAAACAGCCAATCAAAAAAACAACTTGCTACAGTACAGCATTAATTTAAACTCATAGAACAACAACAAATTACCCTCTATCACAAGATAATCACTAGCACTGTTCAGAGATGGCCTTAACTACTGCCAGACTAAATTGTGCCCAATTATCAATATACATGGAAATCAGCAAATAAAAATGCTGTTTTAGATGTTAAAGGGCAATTTAAGTAATTAATTTAAGTAATTAAACACACTTCCCTGGTGTCTGAATTGACTGAAAAAAGGAGAAAGATCCATTAAAGTCAGGTCACATATGGCTCCAATAAGAGCTCTGATGGTCACCTTACAGCACTCTAGCCAAAAAAAGAATAATATCCTACAAGCTGGGCAAAAAAACAAAAACAAAAAAAAAAACAGAAATTGAAACAACCAATCAGAATACAACTAACTACTAGACAGACAGTAATTTGAGCAGTCAGAATAACAATAAATTACCATTAATCATGAGCAGTGTTTTCAAGATGCCACTAAACACTGCCAAAGTCCAGTTAGTAAGCAACAAGTAGTCTTTGGTTGACTGGCTGGATGTCCAGGCTTCCACAGCAGGTAATCCCATCTGTTAAGAATACTGCCGCAGTCAAGTCAAGGATATCTACCATTATGGTAAGATTTTACACAATTGTACTATTGAATAGAGCAGTTTATTAAAATGGATACTGGGTAGACCAGTACATCAGCAACTAGTTCAATATATTCTGATGGGAGATTGTCTAGAGCTAAGGATGTAATATTTAGCTTGGGGAACAATTGTTTAATGGTTGATGTGAAGACTAGTTGGAGGCAGAAGGTAGGAGGCAGTTTATTTGGATGAGTATGGTTAGCAGTAGTAAGGGGCCATATGTTGCTAAGTAAGGTAGAGACTGTTTATAAAGTAAGAATTCAATAGATTGTGAATGTCCTTGGAATAAACAGGGCTGGTTGTTGTAGGGGTGGTTAGTGATGTATGATCTGACCAGAAAATATCTATAATTTTGAAGACTTTTTTTCTGAGTTTTATAAGGACCAGACTTTCCAGACTCTGCCTGTTTTGTTCATTATTTGTCTAGTGGTTTTGTTAAACCATGGGTTTTTGACACATTTAGTTCTTGATGGGGCAAGTTCATTTAATATATTTTAGAAAGTATTATTAAACTGAGATACAGCATCATCAAGGAGAAGAATCTGAGGTTGTTTCAGTTTACTTTCTTTAGGTAGGAGATTAGAGTGTGTAAGCTGAAATGGGATCGACTGTGGACTGCCTTTGTGAGAGGTTATTTATGAAAGCTAGCTTGCTTTCTGACACTGAATATAATGAGATTGTTACTTAGTGAGTTAGGCAAGGTGCCCGTATTCTTTGGCTGAGGTTAAGGTCCAGTCCAGAGTTGTTCATTCATCACAATGTTTCTTGTAATGTGTTAGATGATTGATCGTTTGGGTCATGACATAGAGTGTGGTAGTATCTGATGGGCTATTTGAGGTGAAAGTGAGCCAAATGATGTTGACATCACTGAATATATTTTTTCTTGTGGGAGATTTGAGGAGACCAGGCATAGAAATTCTTCTGCTGTGTTATTTTCTTTACCTGCAAGAATGTAAATGCCTACAATGGTCAGGGATTTGTATTGATTTAGCCTGAAGGAGGTGATGAGCACTTTGGCATTGTTGAAGTTGGAGCAGTTTTGGGGAGGGTATTTTTATAAACAATGGCTACCCCATCTGCTCTTTTGTATTTTCTATAAGCTCTTAGGATATCAGGAGGTAAGTTTTCATTGTTTCTGTTTTGAGACATGTTTCTGTAGTGATGACTATATCAGGAGAATGTAACATTAGTCAGGCATGGAATTCTGCTGTTTTGTTACACATACTCATGATGTTAATATGGTAGATGTGTGGAATAGAGTGTCTGTATGAATGAGTGACACTGATGTTTGGCTGGGGGGGGGTGATTTTTGCTGTGTTTTTGAGTGGACTGTAGGGCCTGGGTGAGGATTTATAGCCCTGCTTAGTAATTCAACTGAAGTTTGGTGATGGAAGGTATACCATCTTAATTGTTTTTTTGTTTTTTTTAAACAATATTTAAATTAATTTGGCTATGAAGGTATAGGTTGTATTTACATAGCTGAATATATTTTGATAAGAAACGGGAAGGAGTGGTTGATATGTTACTGTCTGCTCTTGTTGAGTTTTGTTTATTGAGAGTGTTGGGATAATAAAAGGATGATGATGACTAAACCTGCAGATAACAGGATGAAAGGAGGTGCAATGAGCTAATATCAAGGGAGAAGGTAAGATGGAGAGTAGAAAATATGGCATGATTGAAGGACTAGAGTTATACAATAACAGGAGTGATGAAAGGTGCTAATGATGTTTAAATAAAAATAAAGTTAGGGATACTGGGATGAGATTATCAGGTTTGTATGTTTGGGTTGAAATGGAAGCATGCTTGACAGAGTGTGAGGTAAATTATTTGGAGGTTTAACAAGGGATGAACAGAAGAAGTGACTGATTGTTGGGAGCATGAGGTTTGCAGTTTTAGAAATGGATGCAGGGAGCCATATGAAAGAATGGGAAAGGAAGATAAGGTAGAGGAAGTGACGTAAAGTGTGCAGGAAATGTGCAAGGTTAGAGGGATGGGAGTAGTGGAATGGGACTTTGAGATTTTTTTTTAAGTGAGACATGAGCGTGTTTGCTTAATTCTAATATAAAGTGCATTTCTATTGGTTATATGGGAAAGTGGGTGGGGATAGTGGGCTTTCTGTTTAGAAGTATAGGGGTGGGTGGAAACTGGGGGTAGGATAGGAGACCAGAGTGAGTCTAAGCATAGTGAGGATGAACTGAGCCTGTCGGCCTCCAGAGACAGGCTGAGCCAGGTATGAAGAAAAACAATCAAGTTCAACCAGAACCCCAAAGAAGGGGACATATAGGTAAATTGCCTTTATTTATCATTACTGTTTGTTACCATTTCAAATTATTTTTTTATTTGTGAATGTAAAAAAATCTTGAAAAGTGTACATCTGGTCTCGGTGAGACAGAAACAGTGTTATAATAATACTGTCCTCTGTGAATAAAAGGCAACCTTTATTAGTTTTTCATTAAGAGCTGAACTCAGTTGATATTTTATAGTGTGGCTTTACTATAAAACACTAAACAAAACATAATATATAAACACACAAACATGAACAATTTAGAGAACAACAACAGAAGTTGATAATAATGAAAATTAATTTCAATTTCCACTGTTGGACTTACAACACTTGAAGTGAGGGTGTCTGTGAAGCAAGTTGATTCTCAAGGGAGTGAACTAAATTGATTACACAGAATTAATACATTGTTTGTAACCCCATTTATCTTTTAGTTAATTGTGTGTCACTGGAATAATAAATAAAATAATCTAGTATCATCATTGTAAGACTCTGTTCTATATCATATTACTCTTTTTTAACTACCCATGTCTGGACTGCTTTTTTATAACATGGGCTGCATCATATACAGGTATTAGTGTGTGATTTCCTGTTTTGTCCAGCACAGCGAGTAGCTGCTCTGTTCCAATGACATCACTGCTGCTTGAAGTAACAAGATAGACCCCCTGCTGCTATAATACAGTTTCTGGACTATAATGAAAAACACTTTTCAAAGATCATACAGTGAAAGGAAAGTTGCAATAAGAAAGAGGCCAAAACAGACACAGCTATGATGGACCTAGATGGAAAAAAACAGCATTAAAGTGCTAGTCCCTTCTACCACTGATGGCCCTAGATCTAAACTGAACTCAGGGATACCAATGCATGTACAGGCAAAGGTGTTTCTAAGGGCTCTCCTTCTAGCAACACTGAGGCTGGTAAATGTTTGCAACTTTTGAAACTTTTGAAAATGGCTTCATATCCTTTTTTTTAGTATCCTCCTCAAAATTAAACCTTGATCCCTTTCTTCTAAGGCACACGAACACAAGGCTTTGCCGTGACTCCATGGAATGCCTGGCTAGCATGTGGTTCTACTTCAGTTTTTGCCTTTGTGCCTCTCAGCACACTCCTATGTCTCTGACAAAGAGTTTTTAACATTCACCAGCAATCATGACTTCTCATCTGTTGCAAATGTGTTATGTTCCTTAGCTGCCATCTGCAGCATCTTAAAGCAGGACCAGTTCAATCTGATTTTTCTTATTCACTCTGCCAAATACTGCTGTCCATCCTTGTCATATACATAGTAGTTTAACTTCATATGCTATAAATGCAGTTGTTTTGCCTGTTGGAGATATCTCATCCAAAAAAAAGAAGCCAATCTGGTAGTCCCCTGCCATAAACAAACTTTACAACCAAAGGAAGAAACTGTTGCGGAAAAGAGGAATATCCCAGGATGAAAAAAACTCCCTTAACAGCCACAGTAAGAAGCTGAGATCCCTCATAAAATCCTCCAAAGCTAGCTACGAAAATAAAATTGCCAGATTCCAAAGACAACCACAAGGTATTCTATAACTATGTCAAGCATCTAAATGGTAATGCTCAGACCTGCTCTGAGCTACAACAGAATGTCATTAAATATACTAATCCCAAGGATATTGCCAATATCCTGGCAGATCGATTCAGTGCCAACTTCGCCCCACCCTCACCCCTAAATGGCCCATCTCAATACTGGAAGATTGCTAAATTCTGGTAATAACGGCCACACAGGTAAAAAACGCACTTTCCAAAGCTAAGAATACAGCATCCATGGGACCAGATGACATCCCGGGCTGTGTACTGCATGAACTACAAAATGAACTGGCACCTCACCTAAGTGTTATGTTTAATCATAGCCTCACCTCAGACTTTGTGCCCACTGAGTGGCACACAGCTACAGTTATCCCACTCCACAAGGGGGGATCCATCTTGGATCCCGGGAACTACCACCCCATCAGTCTGATGAGCCTGATCTGCAAGGCCATGGAACGAATTATCATGGAACTTATAAACAAAGACACTGCCAACCTTTAAACATTGGACCCCACCCAGTTTGGGTTCATGAAGGGCCGATCTTGTCTCCTGAACCTGACTGACTTCTTCAAATCAGTCTCCAGAGCTGTGGATGAGGGTAAGACAGTCCACACAGCTTATCTGGACCTTGCCAAGGCCTTTGACACCATCCCCCACTCTGGAATCATCGATAAACTTACTAAGCTGGGCATTAATTCCTATGTCACTTGATGGGTTGCCAACTGGCTTACTGACTGAACCCACACTGTAAAAGTAGCCAACTCCACATCCAGCTCCAGACAAGTTACAAGTGGAGTACCTCAGGGTTCAGTCCTGGGACCACTCTTGTTTGGCATCTACTTCTCTGAAGTACAGGCTAACAGTAAGGGACTCTGGCTAACAAAGTTCGCAGATGACTGCAAACTGGGAGCCATTATTGAATCCTCAAATTATGTGGATACTCTACAAAAGGGCCTTACAGAAACAGATGCTTGGTGCCAGAGCCATGGGCTCAAACTCAATGCCAAGAAATGTATAGTTATCCCCTTTGGGAAAAACATGTACCCATGAATTACCACATAGGTGGCAGTACAATAAACACTGAAAGTGTGATAAGAGACTTAGGTACACAGGTGAACAGTGGTCTCACCTTCGATAACCACATCGCCACAACAGTCAGGAAATCCTTCTATGTGGCTAAGGGCTTTTCATCCAGAAAAAAAGGAGGTCATTGTCCCACTGTACTCATCCCTCATTATACCCATTATAGAATACAATGCCCCATTTGGTATGTACCTCTCAAGACATCTGCAACAACTGAAAGGCCGCAAAAATACCTCACTAAAAGAATCACAGGCTTAAAGCAGATGCCCTATGCTGACTGCCTTAAAAACCTCCAGCTATACTCTGTCACATATCATCTACTCAGAGACGATCTCTGCTTAACATACAAGGCCATGTCAAACCCAGAGCTGTTGGATATGCTATACTTAAAGAAATCCCAATCCCTCAGAGCCACATGCTCCAGGGATCTAAACTTTGTCATCACAATAAACAAAACATGTTGGAGGGATAGGTTCCTGACCCAGAGACTCCCCAGACTCTGGAATAGACTGCCCATACATGTCAAGTAGAGTGCCTCTTTGGCCCTCTTCAAAAGGAACATTGACGACTGGATGGGAGAAAGGAAATTCACCCCAGGGATCACGTTAGTCGCCATGCTAGACAGGGTCCCAGGGAAGTAATTAGTGTGGGAAGAAATAGCCAGGGAATTGTTATGGCTAGGCTTGTACAGGCCCTAGGGCCAATAGCCTTGTGCCAACCTATGAACCTATTTCTGTAGGTCTTTAGAAACACTTCTAACATATATGCTGGTACATGTGAAAACAATTTTTCATACTCTTACACAAAATTCATTGACAAAGCAGGTCCTGCATCCACCTCCATTTTGGATGATCCACATAATTTTTTACTCAGTTTGTTTTATGTGATACGGGTACAAACATTCCTGTAGCTACCATTTTGTACATATAACAAGCTTGTCATTCTGCATCCAACTTTTACATAGCTTTGCCATGTACACCACTTACACATTCCCAAAAATGGTCCTTGTTTTGTCATCTTCTACAATATTTTTTCAGTCAGCACATACCAGCCTTATGTGACTCACAGCCACACCAACATATGCATGACTTTTATGCAGTTAAGACACATTATCTTAAGTACAAAATTAATTATAGTCTGCTCTAGTTATAAAGTATAGTGAGTTGATTTTCTCCTAGATACTGGCACATTTGTTTAATACTTGATTAAGTGTAAAATCTCTTGCAGACAGCAATCTCTATCATATGTTTTTATAACTTATGCCACACATACATTTCTCTCTTATTACAGCTGAAAATTCTTCTCCAAGCCAGCAATAATTAATTTGGGAAGGTCTGCATGTGATCCAACAAGCTTCTTTTTGTCTCATTTGATTCCATATATGGAACCTAAAACAATTTCCAGATGCTAAAGGTTTTGGCCTCAAATGCTTATGTAGTCTCCAATAACTTTGAATCATTTTTCAGGTGGTTTAGCTGTCAGACTGATTTAGCAACACTGATATCTGTTTGCAATTTGGACTGCCATTT